>NW_016813373.1:3902874-3908947 GCF_001698545.2 Rhinopithecus bieti | reverse complement strand
TAACTGGGTACAAATATTAGCCAGGACTAATATTTGGGTATTAAAGGCTGGGACTGGGTAATATATAAAGAGGCTTAATTTGTTCACCACTCTACAGGTTGTATACCATCTCACACCAGTTAGAATGGCAATCATTAAAAAGTCAGGAAACAACAAATGCTGGAGAGGATGTGGGAGAAATAGGAATGCTTTTACACTGTTGGTGGGAGTGTAAATTAGTTCAACCATTGTGGAAGACAGTGTGGTGATTCCTCAAGGATCTAGAACTAGAAATACCTAGCAATCCCATTACCCAGCAATCCCATTACTATATACCCAAAGGATTATAAATCATGCTACTATAAAGACACATGTACATGTATGTTTACTGCAGCACGGTTCACAATGGCAAAGTCTTGGAACCAAGCCAAATGCCCATCAATGATAGACTGGATAAAGAAAATGTGGCACATATACACCATGGAATACTATGCAGCCATAAAAAAGGATGAGTTCATGTCCTTTGCAGGGACATAATGAAACTGGAAACCATCATTCTCAGCATAGTAAAGAAGAGAAAATCAAACACTGAATGTTCTCACTCATAAGTGGAAGTTAAACAATGAGAACATATGGACACAAGGAGGGGAACATCACACACCAGGGCCTGTCGGGGGATGGGTGGCTAGGGGACGGATAGCATTAGGAGAAATACCTAATGTAAATGACGAGTTGACAGGTGCAGCAAACAAACATGGCACATGTATACCTATGTAACAAATCTGCATGCTGTGCACATGTACCCCAGAACTTAAAGTATACTAATAAAATATTTTTAAAAAGAATAAGCAAAAGAGGTGGCTATACAAGCTGTACGGGAAGCATGATGCTTGCATTTGCTTGGCTTCTGGGGTGGCCTCAGGAAACTCAGGAAACAATCATGGTGGAAGGGAGGGGGAAATCAGGCAAGTTTAACACATTTTTAACCAACCAGATCTTGTAAGAACTCACTCATGATCATGAGAACAGCACCAAGGGGATGATATTAACCATTCATGAGAAATCCACCTCCATGATCCAATCACCTCCCACCAGGCCCCACTTCCAACACTGGAGACTGCAATTACAATTTGACATGAGATTTGGTGGGGACACAGATCCAAACTGTATAACACATCATAGTGAAATTGCATAAAACCAAAGAGAAAAATCATAAAAGTAGCCAGGAAAAAAAGAGAGAAGATTGGCTTCAACGGAGCTGTAGCTAGACTGACAGCAGATTTTCTTTATTTTTTATTTTATTTTTATTTTTATTTTTTTCCATAGGTATTGGAGAAACGGGTGGTGTTTGGTCACATGAGTAAGTTTTTTAGTGGTGATTGGTGAGATTTTGGTGCACCCATCACCTGAGCAGTATACACTGCACCCAGTTTATAACCTTTAATCCCTCACCCCTCTCCCTCCCTTTCTCCTAAGTCCCCAAAGTCCAATGTATCATTCTTATGCCTTTGCATCCTCATAGCTTAGCTCCCACTTATGAGTAAGAGCATACGATGGTTTTCCATTTCTGCGTTACTTCACTTAGAGTAACAGTCTCCAATTCCATCCAGGTTGCTGCAAATGCCATTATTTCATTCCTTTTTATGACTGAATAGTATTCCATTATATATATATACACATGTATATATATATATGTGTGTGTGTGTATATATATATGTATATATATGTGTGTGTGTGTATATATGTATATATATATGTGTGTGTGTATATATATATATATATATATAAAATAACCTCTTAACTGGCATTCTGCTATAGTCAGGCTACAAAATTAAAACTAGTTCAGCTCAACCAGCTTTTATTGAGCATCTAGTATGTGCCAAACACTTTGTTAAGTACTTGGAATAAAACCATTAATATAACTAGGATATGAGTTCCTTGAAAGCAAAATTCTTGTTCACCAGCAGATACCTAGAGACTAGCACAGTGCTGGCACTTAGTAGATGCTCAATAAATAGGTGTAAGAGAAGGAAAGAATGGGATTCTTTGACTCCAGTGTGTATATGAAATAGAATAGCACATATGAGCTTGGTTTGCTTCACTTTCATTACTTAACAGAGGAAGTTTCTGTCAAGAGTTTGTTTAGTCTCTCCAGAGGCTTTCTCTACTTAGGCAGTGTGTCTTAAATGGAAATTCACACTTGCCTATTCTATGTCTACCAAATAAATTTATTTTCAGCCATGCTCCAAGCATTTAATGGTTAATACTCATCTGAGATGAAGAATGCAGGCCACCAACCATCTGTTAATGCTAAGCTATGTATGCATCACAGTTTATAAAGAATCTTTAGATCTGTTATTTCATGAATTTTCAGAACAGTTTTCCAAGATATTATTCCTACTTTATGGAGGAGGGAAATGTGACTTCTGCAGCTCAATAACTCTCCCAAACATTGAGTTAGTAACTGGCAGAGCTGAGGCTCAGACCTTGGTCATTTGACTCCAAGTGCTGGATATATTCCATTCTGCCACATCTGCCTTGCCACTCTGTGCTGCACACACAACTACAGTATCTTTCTTCTTTCTAGTAAGTGGTATATGAGTCAAACATCTCTGGAGTTTCCCCTCAACATTATTATTTATCCCAATCTTCTGATTCTCAGTGTAGATTTTTTCAAGAAGCTAGAGATTATTTTCTTTCTTTCTTTTTTCTTTTCTTTTTTTTTTTTCAGATAGAGTTTCACTCTTGTCGCCCAGGCTGGAGTGCAATGGCGCGATCTCGGCTCACTGCAACCTCCGCCTCTCTGGTTCAAGTAATTCTGCTTTCTCAGCCTCCCGAGTAGCTGAGATTACAGGCATGTGCCACCACACCCACGTAATTTTTATATTTTCAGTAGAGGCGGGGTTTTGCCATGTTGGCCAGGTTGGTCTTGAATTCCTGACCTCAAGTGCTCCGCCGGCCTCAGCCTCCCAAAGTGCTGGGATTAGAGGCATGAGCTACCATGCCCAGCCAATATGATTTTCAGGAAGTTGATCCAGTAATAGGAAACTAGCAGGTGTTGGTATTATCTTCTTAGAAAACTTACTTTTAGAGAACAAAACAAAAATAAAAGTAAAAGGTAAGCTAGAAGACTGGAGGAGCTTGGGATTTAACCACTATGTATAGATACTATTGTTGAAATATATCCTCTACCAAAATCTTTATTTGCCATCTTTTAGATGTGTTGTGCTTTCTTTGAAAGAGCCAAGTTAAGTGGGGACATTGTAGAAAGGCCTAGAGAGACCTGTAATTCAAGGTGGCTCCAGGAAGCAGGCAACTCGAGACTTACAACCTTTTCAGCTGAAAAAATATAGCTCTACCCACAAGCTCTAGTGAAGTTTTATTTGTATTTCAGCACAGTGCATTTCAGTTTGTGATACTTCCCTTGGCACTTTAATTCCTTTTTCTATTCCCCAAACAACCAAAAGAATTGGTGCTACTTTTATTTGCTAACTGTTCAGCTTAAAGGAGTTAAACAGGTTAAATGAGATGGGCTAGTTAGAAAGACTTTTGAGGAAAACTAAACAGCATTGCTATTTCCCTCCCATGGAGATTTGGAATGGTATTTTATATGTCCCAGATGTGGCCACATTCTGCCTAACATCTGTTAGTGCATTTTATTAAAATAATGAACTAACATGTGTTTGAAAAGCCAAAAGGGTGAATTAAAGTTTTCATTCTGATGCAGCATAGATTGCTGTTTCTTTATAGTTCGTAATGGAAGTGTATACTATTGTGATATCCATTTTCAAATATAAAATAAAGTATGATTTAATAATTACCGGCTTTCAGTAATTACTGGCTTCTAGTACGAAGAAAATTCATTCCATTTGAACAAACCTTTGCAGAGTTTTTTTTTCTTTCAAAATGGTTACTGTGAGAGATGAGGTTTGTGCTTTGGCATTGATCTAGGAACATCAACAATCGTCCTGGAAGCTAACAAGGAATAGATGATTCAGATTGAAACTCAGAACTAAAGTGGAAATTCCTCTAGTAAAGAAGGATAGAAGATCCCAATGGGAAAGTACAGATGAAGATTGCAAAATATTTCAATCAAGTTACAGTTCGCTCAAACTGCCTTTGTGGGCATTTTAGTTTTTCCTACTTAAGAGAAGCATGATGCCAGAATGATTTTTTTTGTGAGGTGAGAGAATGGAGGGTAAAGACATCTCCTATCTAACACAGTTCGTAGAAACATTTTTTGGTAAATAATTTAAAAGAACTGCCAAATCCCACCCATATAAGTTAATTTTATTTTAGACTATATCAAGATTTAGAAACTCTTGCAGTATCCATCTGCTGAGACATTAGCATTTCATACTCCACAAAAGCAAACCACTTAAATATATATTGAAAACATGCTAAAGTAGGTAATAATCTAGGTAAATTTGAAAACCATTCTGGTCAACCTATAATACTAAGGTTTTTTGTGTGTTATATTTCTAGTCTTTCCATAGAAAATTTTTGTTTTATCAGTTTTTTAAAAATAAACACATTTTATAGGTCACGTTTACAAGATCAGAATTGACTGTGGTTCTGTATGTATTATGAAGACTACCACATAAGGAGTAAGATGGCATAAAGCTAGCTGTAAATGTCTCCTCTTGTCATAGTGTCCTGTTAGGGAGATATGGGGGCCTAACGCACCACCTTGTGTCCCTCTCTAATGCTTCTCCTCTGATGTAACTATAAGTAATCCTTGTTCTGTAACAGCGTTATATTCAGTTAGTGGATTTCCAATTCCATGACTTCTTGGCATGTACACATCCTTAGCTATCATTCTTCATTCTTGGACTTGATCACATTAGCTGCCCTAGTTGGACCCTTTCCTAAAATTTGAAAGACTGCTGTGGGCCTGTTCTTAGTGCAGCTGTCTCTTCTTCCACATGGTCAGGTCTTAGCTAGTTGCCAACCCATTCGCTTCCTGACTTGGCCCTTTAATTTGATTTGGCTATATCTTCAACCCAGCCTTTAGCTTGGGGTTTGACACATAGTATATGTAAACTGCAGTACAAGCGTGTGTCATAAACATAATTCGTGGTACTCCCATTCATGGCACAGAAAAAAACACCTTCTTCTCTATCAACAAATGCAGAAAGAAGTGGGAAAAAACTGAGAAGCAATGAGGTTGTCATCATTGGTACTAAATACTAAAGGAATGATTTTAGCTCAGGATTTTGGGTCACCATGTGATAATGTTGCAACTACCTAAAGAAAAATAATGACCAACAGGAAAGTTTATTCTTGGTGAACTATCAACATGTAGAACTGTATTTGGATGTTGACTTTAAAGAATCCTGTCAACATACACTATCATTTAAAAGTACAAGTTTAAAATAATCCTTATATTCCAATTGGAACTTGAAATTTGACCAGTTCTGTTCTTAGACCACATTTAGCATCTCTCTTTTTCCCCTGTGCACTCACTTGGATTAGTAGTATGCAAATACATCCCTGCCCTACCACATACTACTAATCCAAGCAAACATACATTAGTAGTATATCACTAATCCTAGCATGAGGATACCATGTCATTATTCATCTTCCAACACCAGTCATTATTCATCTTTATATGTGCCCCAGCAGTTGACACAATGCAATATACGTTTACATAATATATATATGTATGTGCCTGTCTGTGTGTATGCATATACGTGTGTATACACACACACACACAAATATCTTGTTCCCGAGATACTTTTGGTATGGTTTTGAGTAATAATAATAACTACAATTTGTAAAAAGCAGTCACTAAAAATACCTGCTTTATATTAAACATTACAATAACATTTAGAAAATGCAAATTCAAATAGGAACAATTTTCTACTTAACCTTTTTTTTTTTTTTTTTTTTTGGAAATGGAGTCTCACTCTGTCACCCAGGCTGGAGTGCAGTGATGTGACCTCGGCTCACTGCAACCTCCACCTCCCAGGTTCAAGTGATTCTCCTGCCTCAGCTTCCCTGGTAGCTGGGATTACAGGCGCCCGCCACCATGCCCCTCTAATTTTGTATTTTAATAGAGACGAAGTTTCACCATGTTGGTCAAGCTGGTCTT
>NW_016813373.1:3886730-3902710 GCF_001698545.2 Rhinopithecus bieti | reverse complement strand
TTTTTTTTTTTTTGTCACTCTCTGTATCCTTTTTTTTTTTTTCTTTTGAGACAGAGTCTCACTCTGTCACCCAGGCTGGAGTGCAGTGATGTGACCTCGGCTCACTGCAACCTCCACCTCCCAGGTTCAAGTGATTCTCCTGCCTCAGCTTCCCTGGTAGCTGGGATTACAGGCGCCCGCCACCATGCCCCTCTAATTTTTGTATTTTTAATAGAGACGAAGTTTCACCATGTTGGTCAAGCTGGTCTTGAACTCCTGACCTCAGGTGATCTGCCCGGCTAGGCCTACCAAAGTGCTGGGATTACAGGCGTGAGCCACCACGCCCAGCCTCTACTTAACCATATTAAAGGAATCATAATACTCAATGTTTATAAACACAAATATTGCTTACATTACTGATGTTCATAAAAATGATACAACCTTTTAAGAGGGCAATTTTGTGGTTATCTCTCAAACATTTTAAAAGCTTTAAATTCATCTTTTAAAATATGTTTTAAAAGAAGTATTTGTAGAGACAGGGTCTCACTCTGTTGTCCAGTCTGGTTTTGAATTCCTGGGCTCAAGCAATCCTCTCACTTCAGCCTTCCAGAGTGCTGGGATTACAGGCATGAGCCACCATGCCTGTCCTCTCAAAATTTTAAATGTGTATATCTTCTAGCCTAAGAAATGTCCAATTCTAGAACTCTTTCCCATAGAAGTACCCACACAAGTGTGCAAAGAAATGTGTACATGGATGTTAATTTTTGTGTTGCTTGTGTTTGTAAAATATTGAAAATAACCCACTTTTTTGGCTAAGTAAATTTTGTATATCCATAAAGTACTACATCATGTAGCTGTCAAAAAGAACAAGATGGAGCCACAAGCACTAACATAGAAAGATATTAAAGCCATATTAATAAGTAAAAAATCCAGTTGGCAATATGTTCCATATAATCCTATTTTTATAATACAAAAAAAGTCTAAAGAATGTGCACAAAACTATGAAAAGGGATTGCATTTGAGGAGAGGAGAATTTCTGAACACTTTCATTTTCTAAATTATTTCTTCATTTCTGTATTGGTTTGAATGCTTCCCAATGAAATAAAAAATTGTGTTTTATTACAAAATTGGTAAAGATACAATTACATATAAAAAGCAAACTGGTCTAATAAAAGTGAGTGAACATTTTAGCATATATCTACCTATTATTAACTGCGAGAGTGTGGTAAAGAAAACAGCTGTTCTAGATCAGGCATCATCAGCCAAAACAAACAGAAAAGGTAGAACTTCAAAATTCCTTGTTTCTACAGGTCTAGTTGTGTAGTGTCCTTGAAAATCAGGCATTCAAATGGCTTATTATTAGACCTTAATCTCTACTCCCTTGAACATTCCTTACCCTATTTAGTAAGAATTTAGGCTAAACAGAGACCAACCAATGACTATAGATCCCTCAAATAGCAGCAAAGAGTTCTAGGACCTATATAATTATCTTGGGACTCAATTCTCCTCCTACTAATTTATATCACACAATCTCTAGGGAAAATATCAGGTGTTTTTTGCTAATTAGTCTCCTTAGCACTCCCTCAAGAAATTCCTACTGATTTAACACATGATTGCTGGAAGCAACTACACATGGTAGGTTGAGAATTTACTATTTGAATTTCCTATCTTATACACCTCTATTTCAGGGGATTTTAATTTTTCAGATGTTTTGAGATCACCATATGGTGAAAAGCTTCAACGATGTATCAGGCTTGTTTCAGAAGACTTGACCTCCCTCCAAATCTGGTGCAAATGGCGCTCGAGAGGTCACAGCAAGAGCACTGGCCACTGCAGTTAGGATAGAGTGGGGTGAGGGTCACACAGAAACAGAGGGACCCCAGGACTGGCTGAAAAGGACAGGAGATTTGTCCAAAGTGGCCAACTGCCCAGAGCTGGAGCAAGAACCGAATACACAGGCAAGCAGGAAGTATGGGAAAGTAGGGCTCAGTATAAGTTTAAGGGGATGCAAGGGACTCACCTGAAAATTTAATTGGGGGTCTTAAGTCAAGAACATACAAAACAGCTATACCTCCTCCTCCAGTGGAGAGGATGGCAAGTGTAGTGGGGAATAAGAGAGAGGTGCAATATGGCTGATGTGAGCGGAGGCTGGCAAAGGGATACCCCTGACCTAGACTCTAGGTCCTAAAGTTATAAGTGGACCAAGTCTAAAGACACATGCAAAACCTAAAGTTATTGGTGAGGGTCATGAAAAACAGAGGGTCAGTTAGGAAAACTAGAGATACAGATTCAAACAGCTCATGAAAATTTGAAACGAAAGCTTTGAAATAGATGTGAGGAATCAATGAGTGAGATGAAAAGAGCCAGGGACAGTGAGATCTGGGCATATAATGACTGGACTTTATCTGGGTTCTCCTAATTTCTCTGACCCTCTGACCCACTCCAGCTCAGTCTCTTTTGTGGCATCTCATCGTTCACCCCAAACCCTAAAGTTTTGGGATGTCCCAGGATTTAGTCTTAGGACCTTTTTTCCGTCTTACTTTATACTCTCTTTCTGGGTAATCCTATTCAGTCACATGGTTCTAAGTACCGTCCATATGTTGACAACTTTCAATTTTCTCCAAACTTAAAGATCCCAGAAGTTTCTCCAGACTTACAGTCCTCTCCTCTACTTATTCGCCCCTCCTTTAGATGTCTGATAGGTATCTCAAATATCAAATGCCCAAACCAGACTTCCTTTTCAAAATGTAAACAAAGAGTGATATATGATGTTAACTGTCCTTTTATTTGTAGCTGTAATATCTATGTTGCTTTACTAGTCCCAGGGGAATTAAAAGAAATTATTCTTTATAATCACTTAAAACCACAAAATAATTCAAATGTAAAATTAATGTTTTAAGTGTATTTGCATGCATTTCATTTATACATTATTCCCTTATTAGTGTCTACAAATCATCAGACTAATTTAGAGAGATGTAAGATATAAACCCTATCCTCAAAGAACCCAGCATCTAGTGGGGGGAAGAGGCACATACCAAATGTTATGAGGCCAATATGAGTAAAGGCAATAGGAATAACTCCCCCTTACAGCTCATTATTAATTACACACTATGGAATAGCATCTCTCATAGGACTCTAGTCACAGCAATATTAGTTTTAATCCTGGAAATTAGAAGAATTATAGGCAAATTCACAACTGTGCTAATAGCAAACAACCTCATAAACTCTGTGTCAGGTACAGTGCTAAATATTCTGTAAGTGTCATTTCCCTGAATCTTCACAACCCTGTGAGGAAATTACCATCAGTATTACCACATTATGCATTAGAAAATAAAGGTTTAAAGCATCTTAATACTTACCTGAGTCACCTCAAAATAACAGGGTGGGCAAATCCACACCCTTAACTACTATTCTTTTTTTTCTTTTTCTTTTTTTTGAGACAGAGTCTCGCTCTATCCCCCAAGCTGAAGTGCAGTGGTGTGATCTCAGCTCACTGCAACCTCCGCCTCCTGGGTTCAAGTGATTCTCCTGCCCCAGCTTCCCGAGTAGCTGGAACTATAGGCATCTGCCAACACACCTGGCTAATTTTTGTATTTTTAGTAGAGACGCGGTTTCACCATGTTGGCCAGGCTAATCTCAAACGCCTGGCCTCAGGTGATCCGCCAGCCTTGGCCTTCCAAAGTGCTGGGATTACAGGTGTGAGCCACCACGCCTGGCCCCATCCTTAACCACTATTCTAAACTGCCTTTTCATAATTGATGGCTCTGCTTTCACTAAAAAAATACTGCTTAAGTATTTTTTTCTTTTGGAATATTTGTACTAAAATAAAAGAGTAAATTTCTGAATAAACCAAATAGCTAATATTCCTATTATACTCCATTAATCAACCTCTATTACCAAACATATTTGCATAAAAAGGACTACAGGGCAAGGAGCCTAGCTCCATGAAATGGTGGGGTCAGTTTTCCAAAGGTCATAAAGACACAGTAGCAGAGATTGGTCTTTTCAAGTTTCCTGCTGATTGATTGCCTTTGAATATAAGCTTTTCATTCCAAAGGACATTCTGTGTTTGGGGCCCTCTGTTAGTAGTTATCCATAGGTAAATTAAGATGGAGAAATCATCAAATTTGCAGAGGCTAGGTGAATAGAAGCCAAAGCCTATAGGAATACAACCTTCCAAATTTATTATCTGTTTTGCGTTGATTTACCACATATGACAGAAACTTAAACCAGATGTATTTTGATGGAGGGGGCCATCTCATGATGAGACCACAGGAATGTGGCCTCAACTTGAAAGTAGAGAATCAATACTTCTAGGTAGTTCAGAAGTTTCCTTTTATGTTGATTGTACACTAGAATAAAACTTTTCCAATCATCTTTTCAAATTAAGTGGGATTCCACTTCTTAATCTGGAAGTTGTTGAAACTTCTGGCTTTTGAAATTCAATTATTTTCATTTTCTGAAAGACCCATGATTTTCTGAGTAGTTTTTACTTAATCTAAAACAAAACATTCTTGGAAAATATAGCTTCAATATATAAATATTCACATCTACACATCCATTTTGCTCCATTCTCGTCTGGAATTTAGACATCACATTTTCATAGCTAGAATTCAATAACACATCTTTGTCTGTCATCTGCTTTATTTTAATTAAACCAGTGTCTTAAAAATTCTATTATCTGAAGTCACATTTAAGTATTGAAAACATTTCATTTTAATGATGTATGTTTAAGGAAAAAAAAATTTCCACATTAGCCCAAAATGAATTTTGGATGCACAGTTATAAAACCTTTTAGTTTTCAAAAATTTAAAAAGTATTAGTGGAGAAAAAATATTATAAATGCTTTAGTTTAGGAATAGTCTTGGAAATTAAAAATATACAATATGGGCCAGGCCAATGGCCTGTAATCCTAGAACTTTCGTACGCTAAGGCAGGAGGACTGCTTGAACCCAGGAGTTAGAGTTAGCAAGACATCGTCACTACAATAATAATAGTAATATGCAACAGAGAATAAATGTGCAGTCCTTTCTCTCTGAGAGAAAATTATATTGAAAATCATTAACTGAGCGATGATATTACAAGTACTTGTGATTTAGTTTTCACTATGGTTTCACAATACATTTACATGGTAAAATACATTTTTAAAAATAATTAGGCAGAGCGTAGGTGGCTCATGCCTTTAGTCCTTGCGCTTTGGGAGGTCGATGCTGGCAGATCCCTTGAGTCCAGGAGTTTGAGACCAGCCTAGGCAACATGGTGAAACCTCGTCTTTACAAAAATTACAAAATAGCCAGATGTGGTTGCATGTGCCTGGAGTCCCAGTCACTCAGGAGGCTGAGGTGGAAGGACGACTTGAGCATGGTATGCAGAGGTTTCAGTGAGCTGAGATCGTGCCATTGCACTCCAGCCTGGGTTAGGGAGGCCACACCCTGTCTAGAAAAAAAAAAAAAAGAAGAAGAAGAAGAAGTCAATTTAGACAGTTTCTTCTATAGGTGAACAATCAAAGACCATCAGTCATACTGCTGATATGTACACATGTCCACACATACATGTGATTGAGTGCCAAAGAAAGTTAATTTACTCAAAACCAGAAGAAAAATCCCTCACTCTGTAAGGAGTTATCTGTAGGAAACTAAACACACACCTAATAGAAGCTATCTGAATACCTCATTGCATTGTCTATAAACTGCCAAAGCAATTGGTTCCTTTTTTATAACTTTATTTGATTGTGTGTTGAGCATTCATTGTATCCTGGACTCCCTTCTAGGCATGAGGGTGAGGGCACCAAAAAAGATGCATAAGTGATATATCTTGTTTGGCCAGTTTAGAGTAACCATAAGGTCATATTTCTTTCTTATGAAAGTAAAATTTACATATAGTAAAATGTACATCTATTAAGTATACAAATGAAAGAATTTTAGCAAATATATGTATCCATGTAATCAATACCCCAACCAAGACATAGCACATTTCCGTTCCCCCTAGAAAGCTCTTTCATGCCCTCCTTCAATCAGTCTCCCTTTCCCCATACACGATCTTGTTCTTTTTATCACCATAGGTTAGTTTATCTGCTCTTGAAAGTCACATAAATGGAATTATATAATATCTATTGTTTTTAATCTGTTTTTAATTCCATTTAATGTTTTAGAGATTCATGGTGTTGTATTAGTAGTTCATTCCATTTAATCACTGTATAATATTCCATTGTGCAAACATACCACAATTATTTTTAATTCATAATCTTTTTGAGAGATATTTGAGTTTGTTTCAAGTTTTTGACTATTAGGAGTAAAGCTGCTATTAACACCATTGGTCAAGTCTTTTTGTGTGTGTCTCAGGCTCTTGTTCTGTTGCCCAGGCTGAAGTAGTACAGTGATGTGATCACTGCTCAACACAGCTTCAACCTCCTGGGCTCGATCCTCCCCTCAATCCTCCCACCCTAGCCTCCTGGGTAGCTGGGACTACAGGCATACACCATCATGCCCAGCTAATTTTTTTTTTTTTTTTTTTCCTGGAGATGGGCAGTCTCACCATGTTGCTTGAGATGG
The DNA here is from genome assembly GCF_001698545.2 of Rhinopithecus bieti. Lineage (NCBI taxonomy): Eukaryota > Metazoa > Chordata > Mammalia > Primates > Cercopithecidae > Rhinopithecus > Rhinopithecus bieti. The sequence continues at coordinate 3,896,180 of NW_016813373.1, read as the reverse complement.
TCTCAAACTCCTGGACTCAAGCGATCCTCCTCCCTCAGCCTCCCAGAGTGCTGTGATTACAGAAATGAGCCACTGTGCCTGGCAAGTCTTTTTGAGAACACATGTTTTCACTATTTGGGTAAATACCTAGGAGTTGAACTGCTGGGTCATTAGGCAGGCGTATAATTTTGTAATAAGCTCTCAGTTTTCCAAAGTGGCTGTATTATCTCATACGCCCACCAGCAGTGTATGAGACTTGTACCACACCCTTGTCAACATTTGATAATTGTCAATTTGTTTAGTTTTCACCATTTCTGTAGGTGTAAAGTTGAAGTTTACTGGGGTTTTAATTAGCATTTCTTTGATGTCTCATGATATTGAACACCTTTTCATGTGTGTATTGACCATTTTTATGTCTTCTTTTGTGAAACGTCTTTTTGTCTTTTGCCTATTTTTTAATTGGATTGTCAATTTTTGATTCGTAGAAGTCTTTTATATGACACAAGTTCCTAATCAGATATATGTATTAAGAATATTTTCTCACAGTTTCTAGCTTGCGTTTTTTAAGACTTTACTTTTTAGAGCAGTTTTATGTTCACAGTAAAAAATACAAAGATTTGCCATATACTGTCTGCCTTACAAATGCACATCTCCCACTTTCAACATCCTGCATGAGAGTTTTACATTTGTCACAGCTGAATGCTTCTACACTGACACATTACCAAAGCCCATACTTCACATTAAGCTTCACTCTTGGTGTTGTACATTCTATGGATTTTGACAAATATATAATGGCATATATATATACCATTATGGTATCATACAAAAGAGTTTCCCTGCCATAAAAATCCTCAGTGCTCTGACTATGCATCCTCCCACCCAATAATCCCCATAAACCACTGATCCTTTTACTGTCTCCATAGTTTTACCCTTTCCAGAATGCCATATGGTTGTCATCATACAATATGTGGCCATTTCAGATAATTTTTTTCCTGCTATGTACCACCCATTTAAGGTTCATCCATACCATGTCTTTTCATAGCTTGCAGCTCATTTCTTTTTAATGCTGAATAATATTTCATTGTCTGGATGTACTACAGTTTATTCACACATTTACCTACTGAAGGACATCTTTGTTGCTTCCAAGTTTTGGTTATTTTTAATAACTCTGCCATAAACATTTGTGTGCAGGTTTTTGTGTGGACATAAATTTTCAACTCATTTTTGTAAATACCAAGGAGAGCAATTGCTGGATCAGATGGTAAGAATATGTTTAGTTTTGTAAGAAATGGTCAAACTATCTTCCGAAGTGGCCACACCATTTTACATGAATGAGAGTTTCTTTTGTTCCGTATGCTCACCACCGCATTTTATGGTGTTAGTGTTTGGATTTTGGCTATTCTTTTTTTTTTTTTTTTTTTTTTGAGATGCAGTCTCGCCCTGTGACCCAGGCTGGAGTGCAGTGGTGTGAACTTGGCTCACTGCAACCTCTGCCTCCCAGGTTCAAGCAATTCTCCTGCCTGAACCTCCTGATTAGCTAGAATTACAGGCTTATGCCACCACGCCCAGTTAATTTTTGTATTTTTAATAGAGTTAGGGTTTCACTATGTTGGCTAGACTGGTCTCCAACTCCCGACTTCAAGTGATCTGCCCACCTAAGCCTCCCAAAGTGCTGGGATTACAGGCATGAACCACTCAGTCTGGCCTGAATTTTAGCTACTCTAATAGGTGTGCAAAGGTATTTCATTGTTGTTTTAATTTGCAATGCCCTAATGACATAGAATATTGAGCATCTTTTCATATGCTTATTTGCCATCTATATATCTTCTTTTATGAGGTGTCTGTTCAGGTTTTTTGCCTATTGTTAATTGGGTTGTTTATTTTCTTATTGTTGAGTTTTAATAGTTCTTTATATATTTTAGATAATAGTCCTTTATCAGATATGTCTTTTGCAAAGAAGTCTTTTGCAAAGAAAACTCAGTCTCTGGCTTATCTTCTCATTCTCCTGATAATGTCTTTCACAGAACGTGAGTTTTTAATTTTAATAAAGTTTAGCTTATCAATTCATGGGTCATGCCCTTGGTGTTGTATCTAAAAAGTCATCACCATACCAAGGTCATTTAGGATTTCTCTTGTTATCTTCTAAGAGTTCTATTGTTTTGTGTTTTAAATGTAGGTTTGTGATCCATTTGGAGTTATGTGTTGTGAAGGGTGTAAGATCTGTGTTTAGATTTCTTTTCTTTATGTGGATGTCCAGTGTTCCAGCAACATTTGTTAAAAAGACTGTCTTTGCTCTGTTGCATTGCCTTTGCTCCTCTGTCAAAGATCAGCTGAATCTACTTATGGGGGTGAATTTCTGGGATCTCTATTCTATTCCATTGATTGTCCATGAGATCTGTAGTGATGTCCCCTATTTCATTTCTGATATTATTAATTTGTGTACTCTCTTTTTTTTCTTAGTTACCTCGGCTAGAAGATTATTAATTTTATTGATATTTTCAAAGAACCAGTTTTTAGTTTTGTTAATTTTCTGTATTGATTTCCTGTTTTCAAGTTTATTGACTTCTGCTTTAATTTTTATGATTTCTTTTCTTCTTCTTACTTTGGATTTAATTTGCTCTCCTTTCTCTAGTTTCCTAAAGTGAAAGCTTAGATTATTGACTTTGGATCTTTCTTCTTTTCTCTTTCTTTTTTAAAATATATTTTCTTTTTTTATTTTTATTTTTAGTAAAGATTGAATTTCATTAATAATATGGTTTGGCTCTGTGTCCCCACCCAAATCTCATGTTGAATTGTAATCCCCAGAGTTGGAGGTGGAGTCTAGTGAGAAGTGATTGGATCATTGGGGCAGATTCCCCCCTTGCCATTCTCATGATAATGAGTGAGTTCTTATGAGATCTGGTTGTTTAAAAGTGCCTAGCACCCTCCCCGCTGCTCTCTCTTCCTCTTGCTCCAGACATGTAGGACATGCCTGCTTCCCCTTCGCCTTCTGCCATGATTGTAAGTTTCCCAAGGCCTCCCCAGCCATGCTTCCTGCGCAGCCCATGGAACTGTGAGCCAATTAAACCTCTTTTCTTTATAAATTACCCAGTCTCATGTAGTTCTTTACAGCAGTGTGAGAACAGACTAATACAGAAAATTGGTGCCAGGTGTGGAGCATTGCTTAAAAATGAAGAAGTAGCTTTGGAACTGGGTAACGGGCACAGGCCAAAACAGTTTGGAGGGATCAAAATAAGCCAAGAAGATGTGGAAAAGTTTGGAGCTTCCTAGAGACTTGTTAAATTGTTGTGACCAAAATGCTGATAGTGATATAGACAATGAAGTCCAGGCTGAGGTGGTCTCAGATGGAGATAAGGAGCTTGTTAAAAACTGAAGTAAAAGTCATTCTTGCTACGCTTGAGAAAAGAGACTGGCAGCATTGTGCCCCTGCCCTAGAGATCTGTGGAACTTTGAACTTCAGAGAAATGATTTGGGGTATCTGGCAGAAAAAATTTCTAAGAAGCAAAGCATTCAAGAGGTGGCCTGGCTGCTTCTAACAGCATATACTTATATTCACGGGCAAAGAAATGATCTCAAACTGGAACTTATATTTAAAAGAGAAGCAAAGCATAAAAGTTTGGAAAATTTGGCCTGGCCATGTGGTAGGAAGGAAAAGACAATTTTTAGGGGAAGAATTCAAGCTGGCTGCAGAAATTTACAAGAGTAAAGAGGAGCCAAATGTTAATAGCCATGACAAAGGGGGAAAATGCCTGGAAGGCATTTCAGAGAACTTCACAGCAGACCCTCCCATCACAGGCCCAGTGGCCTAGGAGGGAAGAATGGTTTTGTGAGCTTGGCCCAAGGCCCCACTACCCTGCACAACCTTGGAGCACTGCTCCCTTTATCCCAGCCTCTCCAGTACCAGCCGTGGCTAAAAGAGTTCCAGATACATCTCAGGCCACTGCTTCAGAGGGTGCAAGCCCCAAGCTTTGGTGGCTTCCATGTGGCATTGGGTTTGCAGGTCAGCAGAAGGCAAGAGTTGAGGTTTGGGAGCCTCCACCTAGATTTCAGGGGATGTATGAAAATGCCTGAATGTCCAGGCATAAGTCTGCTGCAGGGGTAGAGCCCTTATGGAGAACTTCTACTAGGGAAGTGCAAAGGGGTAATGTGGAATTGGAGCTTCCACACAGAGTCCCCACTGGGGCACAGCCTAGTGGAGCTGTGAGGAGAGAGCCACTGTCCTACAGCCCCCAGAATGGTGAATCCACCGACAGCTTGCACTATGCACCTGGAAAAGCCACAGGCACTCAATGCCAGCCCATGAAAGCAGTCAAGGGGGTTGTACCCTGCAGAGCCACAGTGGTGGAGATATCCAAGGCCTTGGGAGCCCATTCCTTGCATCAGTGTGGTCTGAATGTGAGACATGGACTCAAAGGAGATTATTTTAGAACTTCAAAACTTGGCTGGGCATGGTGGCTCATGCCTGTAATCCTGGCATTTTGGGAGGCTGAGGTGGGCAGATGACCTGAGATCAGGAGTTTGAGACCTGCCTGGCCAACATGGCAGAACCCTGTCTCTACTAAAAAACACAAAAATTAACCAGGCGTTGTGGAGCAAGCCTGTAATCCCAGCTACTCAGGAGGCTGAAGAAGCAGAACCACTTGAACCCAGGAGGTGGAGGTTGCAGTGCGCCAAGATTGTGGCACTACACTCCAGCTAGGATGACAGAGTGAGACTCTGTCTCAAAAAAAAAAAAAAAAAAAAAAAAAAATTCACTGACTGCCCTGCTGGGTTTTGGACTTGCATGGGGCCTGTAGCCCCTTTGTTTTAGCCAATTTTTCCCTTTTGGAGCAGGAGCATTTTCCCAATTCCTGTACCTCCATTGTGTCTCTGAAGTGACTTTTTAATTTTGCAGGCTCATAGGCAGAAGGGACTTGCCTTGTCTAATATGGGACTTTGAACTTGGACTTTTAAGTTAATTCTGAAATGAGTTAAGACTTTGGGAGACTGTTGCAAAGGCATGATTGTGTTTTGGCATGTGAGAAAGACATGAGATTTGGAAGTGGTTGGGGCAGAATGATATGCTGTGGCTCTGTGTCCCCGCCCAAATCTCATGTTGAATTGTAATCCCCAGTGTTGGAGGTGGGACCAGCTGGGAGGTGACTAGATCATGGGGGCAGTTTCTAATGGTTTAGCACCATCCTCCAAGTGCTGTCTTGTGAGAGAGTTCTCACAAGATCTGGTTGTTTAAAAGTATGTGGCACCTCCCCCTGCTCTCTCTTTCTCCTACTAGGCCATGTAAAGATGTGCCTTCTTCTTCTTTGCTTTCTGTCATGATTATAAGTTTCCTGAGGCCTCCCCAGAAGCAGAAGCCTGTAGAACCCACAGAACCCTGAGCCAAATAAACCTCTTTCTTTATAAATTACCCAGTCTTGCTGGGCATGGTGGCTCATGCTTGTAATCCCAACACTTTGGGAGGCCGAGGCAGGTGGATCACCTGAGGTCAGGAGTTCGAGACCAGCCTGGCCAACACAGTGAAACCCCGTGTCTACTAAAAATACAAAAATTAGCTGGGCATGATGGCATGTGCCTATAGTCTCAGCTACTCAGGAGGCTGAGGCAGGAGAATCGCTTGAACCTGGGAGGTGAAGGTTGCAGTGAGCTGAGATCACACCATTGCACTTCAGTCTGGGGGAACAGAGTGAGACTGTCTCAAAAAAAAAAAAAAAGCAAATAAAATAAAATAAATAAATTACCCAGTCTTGGGTATGTCTTTAGAGGAGTGTGGGAACAGATTAATACAGCTATGTTGCCCAGGCTGGTCTCAAATTCCTAGCCTCAAGTGATCCTTCCACCTCAGCCTCCTAAAGTACTGGGATTAAAGCATAAGCCACCATGGCCAGACAGATATTTCTTCTTTTCTACCACATGCTATAAATTTCCCTCTAAGTATTGCTTTCTCTTCACTTTTCCCCCAAATTTTGATAAGTTGTATTTTCATTTTCACTTAGTTCAAAATATTTCAATATTTCTATTGAGATTTCTTCTTTGACCCACGTGTTGTTTAGAAGTTTGTTGTTTAATCTCCAAGTATTTTTAAATTTTCCATATATTTTTTCTGTTTTCAATTTCTAGTGTAATTTCATTGTGGCCTAGAAGCAGACACTGTATGTTTTCTATTCTTTTAAATTTGTTTACATGTGTTTTATTAGGCCAGAATATGGCCTGTCTTGGTAAAGGTTTCATGTAAGCTTGAGAACAATGTGTATTCTGCTGTTGTTGGATAAGCTATAGATGTCAATCATGTCCAGTTGATTGATGGTGTTGAGTTCAACTGTGTCCTTACTGATTTTCTGCCTGCTGCCATTATAAAGTACTTGTACTACCCATGAAGTGGTATAGTGTTATTTGGAAGTAGACTTGGATTACTTGTAAATGTATTTGCAAACTCTAGGGCGACCACTAAAAAAAGCGATAAAAGGCCAGGTGCAACAGCTCACACCTGTAATCCCAGCACTTTGGGCGGCCAAGGCAGGAAGATCATGAGGTCAGGAGATCAAGATCATCCTGGCCAGCGTGGTGAAACCCTGTCTCTATTAAAAATACAAAAATTAGCTAGGCGTGGCGGTGCATGTTTGTAGTTCCAGCTACTCTGGAGGCTGAGGCATGAGAATTGCTTGAACCTGAGAGGCAGAGGTTGCAGTGAGCTGAGATTGCACCACTGCACTCCAGACTGGGTGACACAGTGAGACTCTGTCTCAAAAAAAAAAAGAAAAAAAAAAAAGAAATATAACTAATATGCTAATATGCTAGTAGAGTAGAGAAAATGGCATATAAACTGCTCAGTTAAAATCACAATAGGCAGAAAAAGGGTGGAAGACAAAAAAAAATAGGAAGAAAACAAGCAAAACAAGTAGAAACCAGTAACAAATATCAAGATAGTAATCCAACTGTATAAAAAATCACTTTGAACATCAATGGTCCGAATAAACCAATTAAAAGACAGAAATTATCTGAGTGGATCAAAAAACAAGAGCCAACTATATGCTCTATACAATAAACCCACTTAAAATATAAAGAAGAATATTGAATAAAAGAAAATGTATGGAGAAAGATATACTATATTTTCTCTCATTCCTGTATCATGCTAGTCACTCATTTTACTTACACATAAACATAAGTATATATATATATTCAAATAGATTATTGCTATTATTATTTTGGAAAACTATTATCTGTTAAATCAATTGAGAGTAAAAAATAAGTTTTTGTTTCCCCTTCATTTATTCTTCTGTTCTCTCCCTTTCTTGATTGTTCTATATCACTTTTCTTCTCTCTCGAGAACTTGTTTTAAAAAAAAATTTCTTACAAGGAAGGTTTACTGGTAACAAATTCCCTCAATTTTCTTTGACAGAGTTTTATTTCTCCTTCATTTTGAAAGATAATTTTACAGGGTACAGAATTCTAGGTGAAAGTTTTTTGTTTTGTTTTGTTCTTTTCTCAATACTTCAAATATTTCACTCCATCTGTTCTTGCTTGCTTGATTTCTGAAGATAAGTCAGATTAATTCTTATTTGTACTCCTGTATAAGTAAGGTGTTTTATTCCTCTGACTTCCTTCAAGATTTCTTCTGTATCTTTGATTTTCTGCAGTTAGAATATGATATGCGTAGGTATAGCTTTTTTAGTATTTATGCTTTTTGGTGTTCTCTGAGCTTCCCAAATCTGTGGTTTGGTGCCTGACATTAATTTTGAAAAGCTCTCAGTCATTGGTTCAAATATTGCTTCTGTTCCTTTCTCTCTTTCTTTTCCTTCTGGTATTCCCGTTACACATATGTTATACCTTTTACAGTTGTCCCACAGTTCTTGGATATTCTGGGTTTTTTTTTTTCAGACTTTCTCTCATTGTTTTCAGTTTTGGAAGTTTCTACTGAGATATGCCAAAGCTCAAAGATTCTTTCCTTAGCCATGTCCAGTGTGCTAGTGAGCCCATCAAAGGCATTCTTCATTTCTGTTAGTGTTTTTGATCTCTAGCATTTCTTTTTGATTCTTTCTGAGAATTTCCATCTCTCTGCTTACATTACCTACCTGTTCTTGCATGCTGTCAACTTTATTCACTAGAGCCCTGAGCACATTAATCATAGTTGTTTTGAATTCCTGGTCTGATACTTCCAACATCCTTCCGTATATGAGTTCTGTTCTGATACTTGTTCTGTTTCTTCAAACTGTGTTTCTTGCCTTTTAGAATGTGCTATGGCTTGTATATGTTCCTGAAAAAGCGTGTGTTGGAAACTTGATCCCTGATGCAACAGTATTGGGAAGTGGGGCCTAATGAAATGTGATTAGGCCATGAGTCTCTGCCATCATGAATGGATTAATGCCATTATCACAGGAGTGGGTTCCTTATAAAGGGAGGAGTTCAGTCCCCCTTTTCATTCTGTCTCTCTTGACCTCTTGCCTTCTGCCAGGGGATGATGCAGCAAGTAAGCCCTAACTAGATGCTAGTCCCTCAATGTTGGACCTCCTAGTCTCCAGAACCATAAATCAGTACATTTTTGTGTACTATAAATTAGCCAGTTTCAGGTATTCTATTGTAGCAGCACAAAACAGACCAAGACACTGTGCCTTGTAATTTTTTACTTTCTTTCTTTCTTTTTAGAGATGGGGTGTGGTTAGGTTGCCTAGGCTGGACTCAAACTCCTGGGCTCAAATGATTCTCCCACCTCAGCCTCCCAAGTAGCTGGGACTATAGGCATGCACCACTGGACCCAGCTATTATCTTTTTCTTGGCAGATGGACTGGATGTATTGGGTAAAAGGAACTGAGGTAAATAGGCCTTTAGGAATGTAGTGGCAAGTTGTGGGGGGAGGAGAAGCATCCAATAGTTCTGTGATTAGGTCTCAATCTTTTAATGAGCCTGTGCCTTGGACTGTGAATTGCACAATAATAATTTTTTCTCTCCCTTTAGTGGGACAGAATTGTTAGAGTGGCTGGAGTTGAGTATTTTCCTTTCCCAGATTGGCTAGCCTCTGAAAAAAGCCCTAATTGTTTAGGCTCTTTAAAATAGTTTCTCTTGAGGTCAGGCCTTGTTAAGAACAGAATGCTCTGGTATATTTCAAATTATACTTTCCTTATTCCCCTTCCAAAAGCAGGTCAGGATTTTTCTCCAACATGCATTGTGAAAATCTGGTAGAGCTCTTGGAGGTAAAACTCACAAAAGTGTGGGGACCCCTCCATGACTGCGTCCCCCTTGAATTTTTAACTCTCAGGATTGTCCACACTGGGCCTCCATTGATTTGTCAATTACACTTCAGGTTTTCCTAGCTCAGACTGGTTTCTGTGGCAATTTCTGCTTCTAGGTTTCTGTCCCAGGAACTTGTAATTCCCTGTATTCATCTGTCCGTTTCTCTAAGCTTGGGCAAGCAGTTTGCCCTGTGACCTCACTTTTCTGATGGGTTTAAGAAGAGTTATTAATTTTTCAATTTGTTCAGCT
>NW_016813373.1:3882071-3886273 GCF_001698545.2 Rhinopithecus bieti | reverse complement strand
CTTGAGCCACCGCGCCCGGCCTCAGCTTTTTACTTGTTAGAATGGAGCAATGACTTCAAAGGTGCTTATCTACAGGACTGAAAACTTAATTTGCCTTTTTAATTATCTTAATGGTGTCTTTTGATGATCAGAAGTTTTAAATTTTGATAAAGTCCAATTTATCCTTTTTTTTCTTTTATGGTTAGTTCTTTTGGTGTTCTAAGAAGTCTTCGCCTATCGCAAGGTTGCAAAGATATTCTCCTGTTTTCTTCTAGGATCTTTGTAGTTTTACATTTTATATTTCATCTATGATTCATGTCAAACCAATGTTTGGCTATGCTGTGAGGTAGGATCAAGCTTTATTTTTTTCCATACATTTTTACAGCTGTTTCAACCTCAACTGTTTAGAAGAGTTCCCTTTCCCACTGAATTGACTTGGTGCCTTTGTAAATATTCAATTGACTCTATATGTTTGGGTCTATTTTTGGACTCACTATTCTGCTCCATTAATCTGTTTGCCTAATTTTATGCCATAATCATGTTTCTCTTTAATATACAAATTAAATCATTATGATCTCAGTTTCACCTTTTTATACATTACCCTGTAGAGTTTACCCTACCCTCTACCTTAAAACTCAGGATACACACTCATTCTTGAGGTCAGTCTTGTTTTCATGTAACTAGTTCAGAGAGAAGCAGAGACTGTAATCAGCCCACCAACTAGTATCTTTTGTTGTTGCCCTGGCTGTAGTCTGTTGTTGCTGGAAACACAAAGTCTCACACCCCCAGAGATCATCACTGTCTGCTGCTGGAATGACCACGGTCCCTGACCACTGCTTGTTGGAATTGCAGGTTTTCAGAGTATAAAGAGGAAAAAGGAGATATCGCCTTTACTATTATGATCACCATGCCACCGATGAGTCTTCCCCTTTAATATACACCCTTCTGCACAGCTGTTTTGACCAAGCATGCCCCCAGTGCTATGGTGACTGAATCAAGAGAGTCTCTGGCCTCAGGTTACTCCTCTGGAGCCTTATAATTTGCCCAGGTTTTCCAGCTTCTTAGGGGGCTGGGTCTCCTTTCCTTCCAGGTGAATTCAAGTGAGTCTATATATCTATATCTCTCTAAGATGTTCTCATAACCTAGAGTCTCGAAAGAGAAGAGGTTGATATCTGTATCCATTTTTCTTCCAGGAGACTTCTAAGGTCTACATTGGAAAAAGTGTCATCTCCTTCCCAGAACACAAAATAAGCTCCACAAAGTATCATTATACTACAAGTAGTGAACTGATTGCCACAGGCCACATCTAGCCTGCAGCTGTGATTTGTTTTCCTGTCAGTGTCTTCTGGATTTGAGCCAATATTCTAAAATGGAGAGATTTTTGGTTAACAACATAGATAACCTAGCTTCCACACGACTTGAGAAAACTGGATCTGCATGCTGCATGGCCTCTGTTCATTGGAACTGAGTTGGGTTTACTCACTTGAGATCTCACTTAGAGCTCTAGTCGCTTATATCTAGCTTTCCTCAGTATCAGCCTGGTTCCTAAAGCATTGCGTTTGTGAATTCTCTATCAAACCTGAGAACAAGTGTTCACTCCCTGTCACACATCCACATAACTAAAAAGAACAGGTCACGTCATTGATCTCTGAACAAAGCTCACTACCACAATAGATTCTAAATAGCTACCGCTAGACTTAGAAGTAGCTGACAACTTTAATAATATCTGTTTTTGTTAACAACAAGAAGTTTAGATTTCCACTTCACCCTCCTACATTTATTCATCCAACACATACTTATTTAGCACCTACTTTGTGACAGGCACTTTTTTTCTTGGCGCTTGACATACGTCAGAGCACAAAGTAACAAAAGTGCCTGCCTTTGTGGCACTTGTAGTGGTTTTGGAAAGATAAACAATAAACAACTGTCATAGTAAATATGTTAGCTATATAAAATATTACAAAGTGTGGCAGAGTATACAGGGAATGCTCGCCAAATGATCCATGTACTTTCTTTTTTTTTTTTTTTTGAGACGGAGTCTCGCTCTGTTGCCCGGGCTGGAGTGCAGTGGCTGGATCTCAGCTCACTGCAAGCTCCGCCTCCTGGGTTTACGCCATTCTCCTGCCTCAGCCTCCCGAGTAGCTGAGACTACAGGTGCCCGCCACCTCGCCTGGCTAGTTTTTTGTATTTTTTAGCAGAGACGGGGTTTCACCATGTTAGTCAGGATGGTCTCGATCTCGTGACCTCGTGATCCGCCCGTCTTGGCCTCCCAAAGTGCTGGGATTACAGGCTTGAGCCACCGCGCCTGGCCCTCCATGTACTTTCTTATATTTCTTAGCCAGGAAGAACTGAGCCCTGGAGTATTCCAACATTAGGATGCTGGGAAAGGGATCAGCAAGGGAGCCTATGAAGGCACAGGGAGTAAGGAAAGTGAAAAAGAGGAGAGTGGGGCATCCTGGAAATCAAGTGAAGAAAGGATGTTAGAAAGACAGAGTGATCTATTATCAAATGTTGCTGACAGGCCAGGTAGAAGATGATTAGACCATCAGATTTAACCATGTGGAAGTCATTGGTGACCTTGACAAAAGCAGTTTTGGTTGGGACAAATGCCTGATTGAAGTGAGTTTAAGACAGAACGGGTGAACAGAAATAGGAGTGAACCACAATCTAAACTAGCAAAAGGAAGCAGGTAAATCCTACCAGGGAAGGAGTCGTGAGATGGAAACATTGTTTTTTTGTTTCATTGGTGTTGGTGGGTGTTTATGGTTTTTTTTTTTTTTTTTTTTTTTTTGGTTTTTTTGGTTTTTTGTTTTTTTTTTTAGATGGAGTCTCACTCTGTCACACGGGCTGGAGTGCAATGGCATAATCTCCACTCACTGCACCTCTGCCTCCCAGGTTCAAACAATTCTCCTGCCCCAGCCTCCCGAGTAGCTGGGATTACAGGTGGGTGCCACCATGCCCAGCTAATTTTGTATTTTCCATGGAGATGGGGTTTCACCATGTTGGCCAGGCTGGTCTCAAACTCCTGACCTCAAGTGATCCATCTGCCTTGGCCTCCCAAAGTGCTGGGATTACAGGCGTGAGCCACCATGCCCAGCCAACTCACTGCCTCTTTATATGGGCTCCAGCAGTTGACACAATGCAATATACATTTACATAATATATGTATATATGTGCCTCTCTGTGTGTGTGCATATATGTGTGTATACACACACACACACACGCACACACACACACAAATATCTTGTTCCCAAGATACTTTTGGTATGGTTTTGAGTAATAATAATAACTACAATTTGTAAAAGCAGTCACTAAAATACCTGCTTTATATTAAACATTACAATAGCATTTAGAAAATGCAAATTCAAATAGGAACAATTTCCTACTTAACGATTTTTTTTTGGAGACGGAGTCTCACTCTGTCACCCAGGCTGGAGTGCAGTGGCATGATCTCAGCTCACTGCAACCTCCGCCTCTCGGGTTCAAGTGATTCTCCTACCTCAGCTTCCCTAGTAGCTGGGATTACAGGCACCCGCCACCATGCCCGGCTAATTTTTGTATTTTTAGTAGAGACGAGGTTTCACCATGTTGGTTAAGCTGGTCTTGAACTCCTGACCTCAGGTGATCTGCCCATCTCGGCCTCCCAAAGTGCTAGGATTATAGGCATGAGCCACCGTGCCTGGCCTGTTTTTTTTTTTTTCTTGACATGGTGTCTTGCTCTGTCGCCCAGGCATGGTGATCATAATGGTAAAGGTGATATATCCTTTTTCATTCTTATTTATTTATTTATTTTGAGACAGAGTCTTGCTCTGTCACCCAGGCTGGAGTGCAGTGGCGCGATCTTGGCTCACTGCAACGTCCAGCTCCTGGGTTCAAGCAATTCTTGTGCCTCAGCCTCCTGAATAGCTGGGATTACAGGCATGCACCACCACGCCCAGCTAATTTTTGTATTTTTAGTAGAGATGGGGTTTCACCATGTTGGCCAGGCTGGTCTTGAACTCCTGACCTCAAGTGATCCACCTGCCTTGGCCTCTCAAAGTGTTGGGGTTACAGGGGTGAGCCACCATGCCTGGCCAATGTTGGTGTTTTTTAAGAAGCCAGACCAATGAGCAAATTTGTATGCTGCTGGAAACAAGTCTAATAGAGGAAAAACCTGAGAGTGTTGCAAGAGAGAAGAGAGAATTACTGGAATGATACCCTTGAGTAGGTGACAAGGGGTAAGC
>NW_016813373.1:3873201-3880424 GCF_001698545.2 Rhinopithecus bieti | reverse complement strand
TTTTTTGGTTTTTTTGGTTTTTTGTTTTTTTTTTTAGATGGAGTCTCACTCTGTCACACGGGCTGGAGTGCAATGGCATAATCTCCACTCACTGCACCTCTGCCTCCCAGGTTCAAACAATTCTCCTGCCCCAGCCTCCCGAGTAGCTGGGATTACAGGTGGGTGCCACCATGCCCAGCTAATTTTTGTATTTTCCATGGAGATGGGGTTTCACCATGTTGGCCAGGCTGGTCTCAAACTCCTGACCTCAAGTGATCCATCTGCCTTGGCCTCCCAAAGTGCTGGGATTACAGGCGTGAGCCACCATGCCCAGCCAACTCACTGCCTCTTTATATGGGCTCCAGCAGTTGACACAATGCAATATACATTTACATAATATATGTATATATGTGCCTCTCTGTGTGTGTGCATATATGTGTGTATACACACACACACACACGCACACACACACACAAATATCTTGTTCCCAAGATACTTTTGGTATGGTTTTGAGTAATAATAATAACTACAATTTGTAAAAAGCAGTCACTAAAAATACCTGCTTTATATTAAACATTACAATAGCATTTAGAAAATGCAAATTCAAATAGGAACAATTTCCTACTTAACGATTTTTTTTTGGAGACGGAGTCTCACTCTGTCACCCAGGCTGGAGTGCAGTGGCATGATCTCAGCTCACTGCAACCTCCGCCTCTCGGGTTCAAGTGATTCTCCTACCTCAGCTTCCCTAGTAGCTGGGATTACAGGCACCCGCCACCATGCCCGGCTAATTTTGTATTTTAGTAGAGACGAGGTTTCACCATGTTGGTTAAGCTGGTCTTGAACTCCTGACCTCAGGTGATCTGCCCATCTCGGCCTCCCAAAGTGCTAGGATTATAGGCATGAGCCACCGTGCCTGGCCTGTTTTTTTTTTTTTCTTGACATGGTGTCTTGCTCTGTCGCCCAGGCATGGTGATCATAATGGTAAAGGTGATATATCCTTTTCATTCTTATTTATTTATTTATTTTGAGACAGAGTCTTGCTCTGTCACCCAGGCTGGAGTGCAGTGGCGCGATCTTGGCTCACTGCAACGTCCAGCTCCTGGGTTCAAGCAATTCTTGTGCCTCAGCCTCCTGAATAGCTGGGATTACAGGCATGCACCACCACGCCCAGCTAATTTTGTATTTTAAGTAGAGATGGGGTTTCACCATGTTGGCCAGGCTGGTCTTGAACTCCTGACCTCAAGTGATCCACCTGCCTTGGACTCTCAAAGTGTTGGGGTTACAGGGGTGAGCCACCATGCCTGGCCAATGTTGGTGTTTTTTAAGAAGCCAGACCAATGAGCAAATTTGTATGCTGCTGGAAACAAGTCTAATAGAGGAAAACCTGAGAGTGTTGCAAGAGAGAAGAGAGAATTACTGGAATGATACCCTTGAGTAGGTGACAAGGGGTAAGCACCGGTGTACAGATGAAAAAACAGCTTTAGATAAGAGTATGGGTAATTCTGCTACAGAAACAAGAAGGCAGAGTGTGAGGACAGATGCTGGTAGGTGGATAATGATGGCAGCAATTGTCTCTGTGTGTTTCTCATTTCTACAACTTGACACTAAGACTCTGACATCTTAATGGAGATCTTGAGGAACTGTGGACCACTAAAGTAACAATATTCTATACATTTAAAATAGAGAGCTTTATTCTTAAAGGTACCAAAACCTGTAAGTGGGAAGGGGAGCTTCCAGTGGACGTGAAGAAACAGTGCTTCAAGGAAGGGGTAAAAGGAACAGGAATTTATGCTGGATGGGGTACCCAAATAGATATATTTAATAAGCTATAGGGGACATCATGAATATTTATGAAAGAGAAACATGCACATGCACAACTAAGCTTTAGGCCTCTTCGTGGATCGCAGGTTCAAAAAATAGCAGTGTCGCCATTGAGCTAAGGGTGGAGTTTTTAGCCCTCTGATGTCAATATATGAAGCAGAGGATAGGAAAACCCTCACTGTGCATCTTCCACCCCGTGGTTGAAGGTCTCTTATTAAGAAGGAATACTGGTCAGTTGTGGTAGAGCAACTACACAACATCCAGTCATGGCCTGCAATGACTGGCTAACAGCAATAAAGGAATGAATCATTCATTTCTTGTTTTCCAGAGCTGGTTTCTGCTTACTCCTTAGGAAAGCATTCTGGTCAAAGGTTAATAAGGGAGGGGTATACTGAGGCGTAACCATCTTCCATTCTGCATGGCCAGTAACTCGGTGAACTTTTTCTTAGCTTTTAGGATCTCCGAGGACAAGGGGGACTGCTTTAATCCAGTGAGGGAGTGAGTGTTGGGATTATTTCTCAGAATCGTGGCTCTAAAGGCTAATGTATTCTGTGTAGGAATAAAAAACTGATGCAGGTAAAGCTGCATTTCTGTAGACTGTGTTTCCTTTGGAACAATGATCCTTGAGTAGTAATGGATTCAAACTATGCCCTGCCAATAAACAGCTGCTTGTTCTTGTGGAGATGTGCATATTCTGTCCAAGTATTTACTTCAGGAAGCAGACCTTGAAAACAGGAGGAATGCTGGTGACACGATTTGGCTGTGTCTCCACCCAGATCTCATCTTGAATTGTAACTCCCACAGTTCCCACTTGTCATGGGAGGAGCCCAGTGGGAGATGATTGAATCACAGGGTTAGGTCTTTCCTGTGCTCTTCTCGTGATAGTGAATGAGTCTTACAAGATTCGATGGTTTTAAAAATGGGAGTTTCCCTGTGCAAGCTCTTTTTTTTTTGCCTGCCACCATCCACATAAGATGTGACTTGCCCCTCCTTAGCTTCCACCATGATTTCTTCAGACTCATATCTCACCACAGAAAGGAATACAGGCATATGAGAGACATAGAAGGAAAAATCTGAGTTGGGATCAGACTGAATATGAGAAGTAAGAGTGAGAGAGGACTCAGATCACCGAGGTTTTGTTTGAGTGTACCAGAATCTCTACTCTGGGTAGCTACGGTCTCTTGGATGTTAGTGTTTCTGATAGGAAAAACACTTCAGATTTGTTTTATTAAAATGGCTTTTTTCTTCTTTAGAGACAAGATCTTGCTCCGTCACCTAGGCTGGAGTGCAGTGGCCTGATCTCAGCTCACTGCAACCTCCACCCCCGGTTCAAGTGATTCTCCTGCCTCAGCCTCCTGAGTAGCTGGGATTACAGGCACATACCACCATGCCCAGCAAATTTTTGTATTTTAGTAGAGACTGGGTTTCACCATGTTGGCCAGGCTGGTCTCGAACTCCTGACCTTAGGTGATTCACCCACCTCGACCTCCCAAAGGGAGGCCGCTTGGGATTACAGGCATGAGCCACCAAGCTTGGCCTAAAATGTATATACATATTTTTAACTATTGGGAAGAACTTCAGACACCAGGAAGCTGGTTGCTCCCTGACAGATAAAGTTACAGAGCTTTAATTTGGTCTGGGAAAACTTTGTTCCTTAGCAATTAAGCCACACATTGGGAATGTGTTGGGAGAAAAACTTTTTCTCCACCAACTTGCTGAGGGACTGTGAATTAACAGTTAACTGACAATAGACAGATTAACAGAAGAAAAGACAAAATTTATTCGCATGCTTGCAGGAACACACAAGCAAGTGGCTATCTGAATAGCGGGAGTAATGGTTTTATATGGCTGAATAATGGTAATGGCTGAATAAAGAAAAGAGGGATGGGGCAGAAGATAGATTTTCTAGGGAAACAAATGAGACAGTTGGTAATAAAGTTTGTTCATACAATTTTCATCCCTGGAGGTAATGGTCAGTGTCCTTGCTGGCTGAAAGGTCTCTGAGACAGGAGATTTATGACAACTTCATTCTAAAACCTCTGCCTTTATCAGATAAGGGAAGCTCAGTAAAGGCTTCTTTCTGCATCGCGTCGGCTGTGTTCCAAATGACTTTAATTTAAGTAGTCTTTATGCCATGTTGGTGGAACATGAGCCCTGTCAAATGCAACCCGTAAGCTCTAGTGTTTTGGAGCTTCTGTCGCGATGCATTAATTTAGTTCCATCATTCCGGCTACTCCTTTGACCCTAAAATTGCACTTATCTCTTTTTATAAGGCCAATGCTTTTCAAGTGTTGGGCCTCACAAAATGCTGGTACTCATAAGGGAAGTTATGAGGGGTTGCTAGTTTGTGGAAAAAATAAATAATTTTATTTTAGATGCATTGAGTTTCAATTAAAGGTAAGAACTCTAAGTGCAAATGTCCCCTTCTGTAAATAGAAAACAAAGACCTAGGCTTAGGAAAGAAACTGGAAATACAGGTACGGATTGGAAGGTCATGGTCATAAGCTGAAAGGTGAAGGAGGTGAAGATCCCAAGAGAGGAGATGGAACTACAAGGCTCTGTACTGAACTTTAGAGGGAGTTTACTTTTATACTGTGTGGGAAGGAAGAATCAGTGAGAGGATCAGAGAATGAAAGATGCAGTGAAGTCACATTAGAGGAAGCCTATGAGACTGTAGCCTCAAGAAAGCTGGGGAAATAGTTTTTAAGTAGGAGAAGCCATGTTTACAGTCATACCAATCTGAATGTGCCCATCTTATCTGATCTCAGAAGCTAACCAGGGTCAGGCCTGGTTAGTACTGGATGGGAGACCACCTGGGATTACCTGCTGCTATAGGTCTTTTTTTTTTTTTTTAATTTATAAAGGAGAGGACAGTCAATAATAGTCTAAGCTGTCTTAAACTGAAGGGGTCTGCCAATAAAAAGAAGGCCAAAGGGCCAGGTGTGCTGGCTCACACCCATAATCTCAGCACTTTGGGAGGCCAAGGCAGGCAGATCACCTGAGGTCAGGAGTTCGAGACCAGCCTGGCCAACATGGCAAACCCCCTCTCTACTAAAAATATAAAAAATTAGCCAGGTGTGGTGGAAGGCACCTGTAATCCCAGTTACTTGGGAGGCTGAGGCAGGAGAATCGCTTGAACCCAGGAGGCAGAAGTTTCAGTGAACCGAGATTGAACCATTGCACTCCAGCCTGGGTGACAGAGAAAAAAAAAAAAAGGCCAAAGAAAGACACAGAAAATGATACAGAACCTGGTCAGCTGAGCAGAAAGGAGCCAGAGTTACAACAGGTAATTAAGGTTGTAAAACAGTTTGCTTTTTTTTTTTTTTTTTTTAAATGGGTAAGAAGGCATTTGATACACCAGGTTGCAAGAAAATGGGCAGATAACAGGAGGCCCATTACTGTAGGAAGGGGCTCAGGAACTGGCACCAGGTTCAGAATCCCTGACAGAACCCAAATCTGTGGCACTCCTGCAGCTCCAAATTATACCTGAATAAGATGGAAAGCCTGCTACTCTTGTTGAATAAGTGATTCTGAAACCATGGGAATGTATATAAGGTAATAGTGTGGCTCATGTTTATAGAATGTTTATTTTTCATCTGTTTGAGAGATATGTTTTGTAATTATTGTGAAAATCTGTGTGTTTGTTGGTTATTTAAATGTTTAGGTAGATTGTGTTTTTTAGGTTTGAAAATTTATTCTGTCAGATATTTGAAATATTTGAATAAAATATGTAAAATATAAAAACATAGTTGAAAATATTTTAGGGGAATTTAGTCTTTTATTACTAATAACAAATTACATATTAACCTAAGAACAAATCAAATCGTTCTTTATTTTTTAAAATAATTGGATGTATAAATAGAAGAAGTTGAACTTAATAATGAAGTTTTATTTAGGAAGGGGCCATGCGCGGTGGCTTATGCCTGTAATCCCAGCACTTTGGGAGGCTGAGGCGGGCAGCTACTGGGGAGGCTGAGGCAGGAGAATTGCTCGAACCCAGGAGGCAGAGGTTTCAGTGAATCGAGATCACACCACTGCACTCCAACCAGGGAGTGAGTTGAGACAGCAAGACTCTGTCTCAAAAAAAAAAAGAAGAAAATATATGGAAAAAGTTCTATGATGTTGAATTTAGCAAAGATTTCTTAAATATGACATCCAAAACAGAAGCAACAAAAGAAAATAAATAGAACTTCATCAAAATTAAGAACTTTCGTGCATCAAAGAACATCATCAAGAGAATGAAAAGACAACCCATAAAATGGGAGAAAATATTTGCAAATCATATATCTGATATAAAGGACTCCTACAACTCAACAACCAAAAAGCAAGCAACCCAATTAAAACATGTAAAAAATGTTCAGAAATGAAACAGATTTAAATAGAGTTTTCTGCAAAGAACTATACAATGGCCAACAAGCACATGAAAAGATGCTCAACATTACTAGTCATTAGGGAAATGCAAACCCAAACTACAGTGAAATACCACTTCACACCCATTAGGATGGCTATTATGAAGAAAGACAAATAACAAGTGCTCATAAGAATGTGGAGAAATTAGAACCTTTGTGCATTGCTGGTGAGAATTTAACATGGTATAGCTTCTTCGGGAAACAGTTTGGCTGCTCCTCCCAAACTCAGGCAATCCTCCTGCCTCAGTCTCCCAAAGTGCTGGGATTACAGGCATGAGGCACTCTGTCTGGCCTTATTCTGCTTTGTTTGTTTGTTTGTTTGTTTCTTTTTAGATGGAGTCTCTGTCGCCAGGCTGGAGTACAGTGGCATGATCTCGGCTCACTGTAATCTCAGCCTCCTGGGTTCAAGTGACTCCCCTGCCTCAGCCTCCAGAGTAGCTGGGACTACAGGTGAGCACCACCTCACCTGGCTAATTTTTTGTATTTTAGTAGAGATGGGGTTTCACCATATTGGCCAGGCTGGTCTCGATCTTCTGACCTCATGATCCACCTTGGCCTCCCAAAGTGCTGGGATTACAGGCATGAGTCACTGTGCCAGGCCCTTATTCTGCTTTTATGAGGTACCTAGAATAGTCAAGTTCATAAAGACAGAAAGTAGAATAGTGATTACCAGGGGCGAGGGGGAAGGGTAGAATGGAGGATTATTGTTTAATGAACACGGAGATTCTGTTTGGAATTATAAAAAAGTTCGGGAGATGGATAATGGTGGTGGTTGTACAGCATTGTGAGTATACTGAATATTACTGAATTGTACACTCAAAAATGGTTAAAATGGTAAATATTATGCTATGCACATTTTACTACAACAGCAAAAAAAAAATGAATTTTAAAGCTTTGTTTTAAAATGTATAACTTTTTGGGGCAGAGCAAGATGGCCGAATAGGAACAGCTCCAGTCTCCAACTCCCAGCGCAAGCGACACAGAAGACTGGTGATTTCTGCATTTTCAACT
>NW_016813373.1:3806674-3869608 GCF_001698545.2 Rhinopithecus bieti | reverse complement strand
CTATGTATTTTACATTTATTAAATTCCAAATAAATAAATAAAACTTTACCTCGGTGATGATTAAAAAAAAAATGTACAACTTTAACAAACTGAGTATTTATTTTAATACAAGTAATTGTAGGTGGATATTTCCTTCCAAACTCAAGTCTTCCCTGGATGGTGGCAATTGTCAGTTGACAGACCTGTGAACAGGTGCAGTTTGAATTTGGGGTCTTCGCTGATTTTCCAGAGATCAGTTTAAGTTGTTTGAAGAGGGTAGAAGGTAGCAGTGACAGGCTAAGGAGAAGGTGTGTGATGAGGAAGTTGAAGGCTTTGATTTTGATTGGCAGAAGTAGGCTGTAATTGCAAGAAACATTTATGGTGAGTGGCAGTGTTTTAAATTTAACTTAATATCAAGGCCGGGCATGGTGCCTCACGCCTGTAATCCCAGCCCTTTGGGAGGCTGAGGCAGGAGGATCACTTAAGGTCAGTAGTTCAAGACCAGACTGGCCAACATGGTGAGCCCCCTTATCTCCACTAAAAATACAAAAAATACCCAGATGTGGTGGCTCATGCCTGTAGTCCCACCTACTTGGGAGGCTGAGGCCGGAGAATCACTTGAATCTGGCAGGCAGAGGTTGTAGTGAACCGAGATCGCACCACTGCACTCCAATTTGGGTGATGGCAGTGAAACTCTGTCTCAAAACAAACAAACAAACAAACAAACAAAAAACAAAAACAAAAAAAAAAATATCTAAAGAGACAGAATGGGAAGAGATTGTAGATGGTGGAAAGGGGAGTAAGTGAGAGGAAGAAGTCCTGGGAGAAAGTAAGGGAAAACAGACGTTGGAATGAGGGATGCCTATTTCTCTAAGATGCCAAGGAGAAGAGAAAAAATATAAAGATATTTTAGAAGTAGAAAGGAGGAAAAACTGAAGAGATTACTTACAAGTAACTTTGATCTCTATAAAGAAGGAGGTTGGAGGTTAAATCGTCTTTGTATGAGGAGGAGTACCTAGAACATAAGCATGTGCATGGCCTGTTTCCTCTCCAGTCACCCATGCAGCTTAACTTGCTCTCTGCAATCTGGAACCCCTTTAGCTTCTTCTTTTTCTCTTTTTCCATAGCTCTTATTACTGTCAAATATACTATATAATTTACCTACTGTATTTGTTTTCTGTCACCCCTCACCAGAATGTAAGGCCACAAGAACAGGGAGTTTTTGTCTTTTGTTTACTTAGAATGGTGCCTGCTGTTCAACAAATATTTGTTAATAAATAAAAAGAAAAGTAGATGTTGAAGGGAGGCAAGAAAAAAAGGAAAGTTCATTTTTGGAAAACTTGTAGTAAAGCTGATATTTACTTGCTTCAAATCATACAGCTGTACTGGTTGTTAAAATATTAACACACTTCTCTATCAGTTGGCAGGTATCTGCTGCTCAGGTAACCTCCACTTCTCCCTCAGGCCTCAGTCAGCAATGAAAGGATAAATGCAAAATGCACCTGGGTCCTCTCTCAGACCCTGCTCTGAAACCATATCAATTTAAGGTTGATGCCTCTGTCGTACTAGTTGTTTAAAAGTTTGAATATTATCCATGACATAGATGATTTTAAGGAATCAGTAAAAAATAACCAAATTACTGGGCATTACTGGGCAGATTATTGGGCAGCAGTGTGGGCCCCATTGAAGTGAAAAGCATGAATTTATAGAAAGCCATGTCAACCAAGTTCGCTGACTTCCTCCATCAAGTCATCAGCACACAGAAAGTGACAATAAAGATGATTAAGATAGAGCAGAGATGGGCGTGAGAGTGGGGGTGGGAGATGGGCTAGAGATTTTAGTTGATAAGAAGAAGCTTCTTTGAGATGGCTGATAATGGGATCTGGCTGAGGGTTCAATGTCATTTTCCTGATGACGTTTAATCAGATGAACGGATTAGATGACTTGGGAGGGCTTCAGTGATGACAGAATCCAGAGTGGTGGTCCCCTTACAACTGCCAGGGAGGACAAATTTTTCTTTACCCTCTTAGATTCAATTTTTGGAGGCTTTCAAGTGAAACTGACAAACAACAGATTAGCAAGAAAATAGATTTAATCATTTATGTACAGGACACACATAAATTGGGACCTATATACCATTTCAACAGGGAAGGGGAGGAGAAGAGTATTTATGGGAAAACAAATGACTTTCTGGAAAGACTTACAGACTTTTAGGAGAATAGATGGGACACATAATAGTTTTGTGACAATGTCCATTTAAGAGTGGTGTGGAGACTTGTGGCTCACACCTGTAATCCCAGCACTTTGGGAGGTTGAGGTGAATAGATTGCTTGAGCTCAGGAGTTCGAGACCAGCCTGGGCAACATGGTGAAACCCTGTCTCTACAAAAAATACAAAAATTAGCCAGCCATGGTACCACATAGCTGTAGTCCTATCCTAGCTACTGGGGAGGCTAAGGTGGGAGGATTGCTTGAACCTGGAGAGGTCAAACTGCAGTGGGCTGTGATCATGCCACTATACTCCAGCCTGGGCGACAGAGTGAGACCCTGTCTCACACACACACACACACACACAAACACACACACAATTCTAGAGTAGTGAATTTTGGAGCCCTTCACTATACAACTCATTTGAGCTTTGGGACAAAAAAACAAAAAGAGTCAACTTCAATTATTTTTGTTCCTGTTGTCATATGTCTGAGGACCTTGTCATTTCAATATTGAATTGAGACAATAACTCTTTATCATAGATTGCCCTGAGTGTTATAGAAAATAGCATAATGATACAAGACACACTGCCTGCCCTCAAGATGCTTATCATCTAGTGGGAGAGACAACACTGATATTCAAGCATGTCACTTGTAAGGTTGTGTATTATAGATTATAAATATGATTCGATTTTAAATTTTATGAAACCAGTGTAAAATAGTGGGTCATGGGCAGAATCTGATAGACATCCACTGTTCTCTTGGATTTGATCACTTGTGTAATACTGCAGTTTCAGCTCTCCTAGAGAATTCTGCTTGCCAGTGAAAGTGCTACTTTGAGATTGTGTTGTAAAATGTTCAAGTCCATTTCAAATTTAAAGTATCTTACCATTGCTGTGATGAGTCAAATTATACCAGCTCTTGACCACACCATTCTAAGTATCCTCTTTGGAAAGAGAAGCTCTGAAAACATATATCTTTTGGCCAAGTGGCAATTTTATACCTTCTCTTTTACTTTTAAAGAGGTTTTGCTTATTGTTTTTTTTTTTTTTTTTTTTTTTTTTTTTTTTTGGATGTTATTAGCAGTCTACACAGGATCTGTGTAACAAACAGATCCTATTTTCACTTCTACTCTAAATTGTGGAGTATGTCTGTGTGATTTTAATTCAACCAGTGCCTGCTTTTCAGTCTAGACACACATTTGCCTGACAGTAACAGGTGATATCATCTCTATATGGGAATATGCTCTTATTAAACACATTTGTGGTTGAAAGCACCATTTTTTATGTGAGAAACCATGTAGAGAGAGCTCTGCTTGTATTATGGGGGGGAGTCAGGTAGGGATGATATATTTCTTCCTTAGCTTATCATAATTAGAGATATTTATGTGAAAATAGAATCTCTGTTGCTTAAGTGTTGTTCAGCTCCTGCTGATCTGTTCTCACTCACAGGCATAGTCCTTTGTAATATAATAGTTAGTTGCTGTGGAGATGATTATCCTGTCATGAAGAAAAAGAGACATGAATTTAAATGAAGAATGAGCAGCAGGAGCAAAAGAACTATGCCAAAAGCCAAGCACTTCATCCAATTTAATTTTATCTTGCCTTTTTAATATATGTTATGTCATAAAGTTGGAAGTATCCACTTAAATAATATAGTTTCAGGGTTAATGATGAATAATGACAAAGGCAAATTTGAAAGGAAAAGCAAAATATAATACTGACATCCTATACAGAGGCAAGAATGAGTTCAAGTTATAGAAAATTCAACAAGAATAAACAGGTACTATTGGACCATGCCCTATGGTTTAAATAAACAATTAAGTATTTGGACACTTCTACTGCAGTCTTGATGAATTGTTCCGGTAATTTAGGCATCATTCAACAAGTAGGAAGCAGAATGTTGAGACAGAAAGAGAATGGTCTATGTATCAAACAGCTGCTTTGAATTCCTACTCTGCCATTTACAAGTCATTGTCTTAGGATTCTGTTTCATCAATTATAAAACTGGGAAAAATTTGTAGAATTGTTTTCATGGCTGTTCAACTGGTGTGGACTCATATGGCCATGTCAGTCATTTACAGCCAATGACATTCATTCATTGGTCATTGCATTCATTCTAATAAGTTAGTGCCTGTTCTGTACTAGTTATTACATATTCCAAGTATTATCTATGTTTGTCAGGACAAGATAGGCTATGTGGTTATAACAGACAAATTCTGAAATCTTAGTGGTTTAACACAATGAAATTATATTTTTCACTCTTGTAGATTCCAGTGTGGATTTGTGAGCTCACCTTCCTCTTGTGGCTGGTGGCTTCCAAGCCAAGATCATTATTGCAGGAGAAAAGAGGGATGGAGAAGGCACGTCAGCTTTTAACTTCTTTGGCCCCAGACACATGCTATTTCTACTCATAGTTCTCTGTTGGGAACTAGTCCCATGGTCCCAATCTATCTGCAAGTGAAGCTGGGAGATGTGGACATTTTGCAGTCATTGGTGAGCACTGTAACTATCTCTTCCATGTCACCCTTTGTTTTTGTGAGTATTAGATAAGATAAGGTAGATGAAGGATTTACAATTGTCTCTGATGAGCAACATTAGATAGCAAAGCTTGATCCAGGTTTAAGGCTTGGCATGAATAATGACATGGTTGAGATTTTTATTTTTACCTGAAACCAGCAAATAAGCAGAAGAAAGAATATTCATGAAGTGATAAAAAAATACAGGGTAATACATGTTGAATGCAGTGCCCCAGTGCCTCTACCTGCCTTGTTCCTTATGGAAGCACATCTCAGATCAGCAGTCTCAGCAGCCTGTGGAGGGGAGGAATATACCAGTTCTAAGGAGCCCAGATCAGAGGCTTGTTGCCTTTCAACTATTTTAGGGCTGGATGGTGGTAGTACGGTGAGTGAAAGGGATATGTCAACATGCAAGAGTGTGCCCTATTAACATAAAGAAATTTCTTTGCCTTGATACCTCAGTTAGGAAAAAAGAAATTTCTTGCTGAGTTATAGTTCTCTATTACACAATTTATTCCTCAGTGCATCTTTGAGACTGTATGAAAAAGAATGTCCTGAGTTTATACTTTGTGTCTATGGTAGAATTATGCTGGATATTGTAGGGTGTAATATAGGCTAAAGAAAAATAAAATCTAATCTCCTCTCCTAAATAGTTTATCATCTAATTAAGGAGATGGAAGTCTCTATCAGTAAATACATCAATAAATAAATGGCAAAGCTGTATGTATAAAACAAAGACAATTTTAAAATAGGGTAGGATAAAATAAGGTGTTGATTCTGAGGTACAAATGACCAAAACAAAAGGAATGAAAGAAGAGGAGAAGTACTAGGAAAGTTAGTATCAGTCAGGCAGCATTAATTTCCCATGGATGGTTAAATAATATTGTAGTTTAGGTTCTGGTACCACAGCCAAGAAGTGCAGACATCACATTTAACAACAGGGCTAGTGTTGGAGGCTGAGAAAATTTCAGCTCAGTTGCTGTGGACAAGGTAACACCAGCAGTAGCCTGGGTGCTGTGGGAATGAAATGTGGATGAGATATGCCCCTGGGGCATCTCAGAAATGTCAGAGGAAAACTGGGAAGGCACATTAAAAAGTGGGCAAAGGACATGAACACACACTTTTTAAAAGAAGGCATAAATGAGGCCAACAGTCATATAAAAAAACCCCTCAGCATCACTGATCATTAGAGACATGCTAATCAAAACCACAATGAGATTTCATCTCACACCAGTCAGAATGGCCATTATTAAAAAGTCAAAACATAACAGTTGCTAGTGAGATTGTGGAGAAAAAGGAACGTTTATACACTGTTGGTGGGAGTGTAAATTCAACCATTTAGTTCAACCATTGTGGAAGACAATCAATTCCTCAAAGACCTAAAAACAGAAATACCATTCGACCTAGCAATCCCATTACTGGGTATATACCCAAAGGACTATACATTGTTCTGTCATAAAGACACACGCATGCATATGTTCGTTGCAGCACCATTCACAATAGCAAAGACATGGAATCAACCTAAATGCCCATCAATGGTAGACTGGATAAAGAAAATGTGGTATACACCATGGAATACTATGCAGCCATAAAAAAGAACAAGATCATGTTCTTTGCAGGAACATGAATGGAGCTGAGGCCATTAACCTAAGTGAATTAACACAGGAACAGAAAACCAAATACCACATGTTCTCACTTATAAGTGGGAGCTAAATGATGAGAACACATGGACACATACAGGGGAACCACATACAATGAGGTCTGTTGGAGGGTGGAGCCTGGGAGGAGGGAGAGGACCGGGAAAAATGACTAATGAGTACTATGCTTATTACCTGGGTGACGAAATAATCTGTCCAACAATCCCCCAAGGTGCACATTTACCTATTTAACAAGCCTGCACATGTCTCCCTGAACTTAAAATAAAAGTTAAATTAAAAAAGAAAGGAAAAACTGGGAAGACAGAGCTAAGGGCTTGCCATTAACCAGCAAGGGTAAAATGAGAAAGAAAAATTGTGCAGTGTTGTATTCATACCAACAGATTACAGAAATATTTAAATTATCTCTATAATTGTAATTGTTATCTGTATGTAAATTAACTCTTAATATTGTATAAGCATTTTCCCATATTACAAAGTCATATTTAAAACATAATTCATAATAAACAGAAAACAATACCCCTCAAGTATTAGATTATATGCTAAATGTTTAGAAATATACATTTTCATTTAATTTTATAATATTTATATGAAGTAGGTAAATTATCACCACCTTACAGATAAAAGTATATGAGGCTAGGAGATGTTCAAGTCATGCAGCGAGTACTTGACTGAGTCAGGTGAAACCTTAGAGTGTCTGATTGAAAAGCCTGTCCTCTGACCGTACTGCCTTTCATATTGTATA
This sequence comes from Rhinopithecus bieti, assembly GCF_001698545.2. Taxonomy (NCBI): domain Eukaryota; kingdom Metazoa; phylum Chordata; class Mammalia; order Primates; family Cercopithecidae; genus Rhinopithecus; species Rhinopithecus bieti. The sequence goes on along the minus strand of NW_016813373.1, from coordinate 3,862,505 downwards.
TCATCATGTCAAGGTGCCACCACCTAATCAACTGCTTCCCCTACTGTTCAATATTTAAGTTGTTTTAAAGTTTTTTAAAAAATCATCAATAGTCTGTGAACACTTAAGTAGGTCACTTAAGAACATTTAAGTAGATCTAAGGGTTTTCACCTTTTATATACACAAAAATGGTAACTGCCATTAACTGGTGTGGTAACCATTTCACAATGTAGATAAATATCTATATCAAATCACAGTGTATACATCACATATGTACAATTTTGATGTGTCAATTATTTCTCAATAAAGCTGGAGGGAAATAATCTAAGGTGAACATCCTTGCACATACATTTTGCCATGTTGCATATATAAGATTTACATGTATACTTACACATGAATCTCTTTAACATTGATGCTTTATTAAAAAATAAAATTTTTAGGTTGAGGGGTACATGTACAGGTTTGTTATACAGGTAACTTGTGTGTCATGGGGGTCTGGTGTACTCATTATGTTGTTATCCGGTTAATAAACATAGTACTGGATAAGTGGTGTTTCTTTCTTCTTCCTTCCTTCTCTCTTCCTTCCTTCCTCCTTCCTACCCTTCCTTCCCTCTCCTTCCCTCCTTCCTTCCTTCCTTCCTTCCTTCCTTCCTTCCTTCCTTCCTTCCTTTCTCTTTCTTTCTTCTTTCCTTTCTTTCTTTTTTTTTGAGACAGGGTCTTGCTCTGTTGCTCAGGCTGGGGTGTGGTGGCACTATCTCAGCTCACTGCAACCTTTGCCTCCTGGGCTCAAGTAATCCTCCCATCTCAGTTTCCCAAGTAGCTGGGACTACAGGTGCTCACCACCACACCCAGCTAATTTTTTGTATTTTTTGTAGATGTGGGGTTTCACCATGTTGCCCAGGCTGATCTTGAACACAAGCGATCCACCTACCTTGGCCTCCCAAAGTGTTGGGATTACAGGCATGAGCCACTGCACCTGGTCCGATAGATAGCTTTTCCATCCTCTCCCTCCTTGCACCCTCCACCCTCCGGTAGGCCCCAGTGTCTGTTGTTCCCCTCCATGTGTCCATGTGCTCTCAGTGTTTAGCTCCCACTTATAAATGAGAACACGTGGTATTTGGTTTCCTGTTCCTGTGTTAGTTCGCTAAGGGTGATAGCCTCCAGCTCCACCCATGTTGCTGCAAAGGGTGTCATCTCATTCTTTTTATGGCTGCATAGTACTTTATGGTATATATTTACCACATTTTCTTTATCCAGTCCACCGTTGATGGGCATTTGGGTTGAGTCCGTGTCTTTGCTAGTGTGAATAAACATACATGTGCGTATGTCATTATGGTAGAATAATTCCTGGGAGTGAAAATACTGGTCATCAGTTTAAACATTTTAAAGTTTTTGATAACATTAAACTTGCCAACTGAAAAGTTGTATCAACTACACTACAACCAATAGTGTATAAAAATGACGATTTCCCTGAAACCTCCAGCACAATGGGTATGGTAACTTTAAAATTTTTTTGGTCAGTCTAATGACAAAGCATCCCAGGCTCAGAACACCAACAATTGCCTAGAGTTGTGGCATTCTAGCAGCCCTTGGTGTTCCTCGCTTGGCATTAGTCTTTAATACAGTGACAAACGTCATATTAATTAACTGTAATTCATTTGCATACTTAACATTAGCCCCTCTTGAATCATGAATGCAAACCTATATTATAAAAATTAAGTCCCTGAAATTTATTTAATTCAGGTCAGCAACATTGCTCAGCCAAAGATGATTACTCTGTCTATTGGGAGACTTTTGACTAAACCATATTGGAAATTCCTTTTATAGAACAGAGAGAGAAAAAATCACTATCCTTTAACATCTTTGTAGACAGGAAGACATCAGGTATTCTTGTGTTTTTGATCCTTGGTATGGGTTTATGTGTGGAAGGACAGGGTAGAAGACTGGAGTGCTATTGTATAGTGTAAATGAGATTTCAGGAAATGAAGGAGTGTGATGAAAACTGAAATTTAAAAAAAAAATAATAATTGCTAAGAAATGAGTTTTAAAAATATTTTGTATACTGTTTTATGTTTTAGGAGAAATAAAAACCTTCCAGGACTCAGTAAATAATGTCCAGAAAATACGTGTAGCTCACCATCTAACACATAAATAAGATTATTATCTGAAAAATAAGGATTTTCATGGAAGTACTAAAATTACTAGTGGCATGTTCTTTATAAAAAGTCTAAAATGCTACCTAATTTGTGTCTGTTCAGCTGACTAAACCACATTGTCAACAAGGAGGCTGCCTTAATTTCCAGTTTCCAATAAAAAATACCTGGAGTGTAAACATGTATGGTAAAATGAAAAGCAGTAGTGCATAACAAAATCTCAGTATTAAGAGGATAGGCTTTTGAGTCAGAAAAAAATTGAGTTTATATCAAGTTCTGTCACTTCCTAGCTGTTTAATTTGGGGGCAAGGGACAGTTGTTTAACTGTTTCTGCATCGTTTCCCAAACTATAAAATAGGAATGCTTACACTCACTTTGTGCCCAAGTTGGAAAGGTGAAAGGAGAATATGTATTTGAAATGACATGTAGATGGCTATTAAGTGTTACCTATTTCATTATTCAGCATGTTTCTTCGTAGACAGACTAGTGACCCAGATCTGTAATTATTTAGCTACCATGGACTCATACTAATTTCACCTTACAGTAATTTAATTTGCTTAGTTATAATAAGCTGTCATTCTCACTGTGGGTACCATTAGGTGTGAAGTAAACAATCTGTAGCTCATTATTTTCAGCTAACAGTAATCCAAGCCAGGCTCCAGGAGATGAATAAAAAAGATGAAGAGCAAAAGGTCCAAGGGAACCAGAATATAAAATAACTCTTGAAGAATCTTGAGAAAATAAATTGTTTCAATGTCGACATTTATTTGAAAATGAGATATAGCATTAAACATGTGCAGGAAATTTTATGCTTTGAGTGGACATGGTTTAGTGCTAAAGTCTTTAATATAATTCATTTAACAGCCCCATAATCTGTTAAATAGCCAAGTGATTTTATTTTTATGTATTTTAGGCAGCAAAATGAATAGCTCTTGAAGTGCTTTTTGATGTGTGAAGTAATACACTTTTTAATTGACACAAGTTAAGTATCCTTAATTTAGTAAAGTCTTCCCCGTCCGTTGATGTTTTTTTCACTGACAAAGCAGAACATGTTTGTGAGTTGGTATCCATAGATATTATAATGACCTTTTATAAGTGTGATGACACAGGATTTGATAACAATATGTGAACAGGTCAATATGAAGATTGACATGAAACTTAGCAAGGCCAAAAATTATCTTTGTAAGTGGCACCAGGATGTATCTTAGAGAGGGAATTGTGTTACTTCAGAAAGGCACACTTTAATAGACTGCTTGGAGTGGAAGATGAGACTCTCAGTCGGGCCAGCAGGAGATGCGGGCAAAAAAAGGGTAGCATAGATGAGAGGATTCTGAAAAGATGGTAGAGTAGGGAGCACCAGAAATCTGTCTCTCCATGTAGAGAACAATTGCATTGGCAGTCTGTCTGACGTAACTATTTTGGAAATCTGGAGTTTATTAAAGAACTGCAACATCTAGGGGAAGGCATGATGGTAAATTGTGGTTAATTTGATTGGGTTTTTCGTTTGTTTGTTTTTGAGACGGAGTTTCGCTCTTTTGCCCAGGCCAGAGTGAAGTGGCACGATCTCGGCTCACTGCAACCTCCGCCCCTCCGGGTTCAAGCAATTCTCCAGTCTCAGCCTCCTGAGTAGCTGGGATTACAGGCGTCCGCCACAATGCCTGGCTACTTTTTGTATTTTTAGTAGAGACGGGGTTTCGCCATGTTGGCCAGGTTCGTCTCAAACTCCTCACCCGGTGTGATCCACTCGCCTTGGCCTCCGGAAGTGTTAGGTTTACAGGCGTGAGACACCACGCCCAGTCAGTTAGGGTTAACATTAGCTCTTAGCATAGTAGCAGCTACCCATTCCCCACCCTTCAGCCCTGTGGCGGGCAACCATGCATGTGTATACAACTTGTAGAAGCCAAAGTGAGCAAAACAGAACCTGACCTCCAAATATTTGGAATCTGTGCTCTGATCACTGATAGCCACTTCTCAACACAGGGATGCGGACAAAGAAGTGGGGGCCATTGTTTTGCACTTCTCCCTGTATTGCAAGCCCCTCCTGCTTGGCTGAAGTGATTCCCAGGGAATTTAAAGAGATGACACCTTTTTACCCCCCTTCTTTTCTTCTTTTTTTCTTTTTTTTTTTGTCCCTTTTGGGAGCCAGACATTGAAGAGTAGGACACTTAAAAGCAACTGCATATAAAAGGAGAAATTAGAAAGTCACCACAGATACCCAGGGGAAGGTGCAGGCTCAGAAAAGACCTGAGAAGACCTTAAGTTTACACCTTAGGCTGATTCTCGGCAAAGAAACAGCCTACAATAATAAATACGAAAACAAAACCCAGCAAACTCTGGGAAGAAGAATCTAATTTCCAGAGTTACCACATTAACAGATTCAAGCCTTCAGTTTCCAACAAAAACAATACAAAGAAACAGGAAAGTATGGCACATAAAAGGAAAAAGTAAGTAAATCAATAGAAACTATCCCTGGAAAAGACCTGATAATGGATCTACTAGACAAAGACTTTAAAAACAACTGTCTTAAAGGTACTGAAAGAACTAAAGGAAGATGTGGAGAAGGTGATGAAAATGATGTATGAACAAAGTAGAAATATCAGTAAATTGATAGAAAACCTAAAAAGAAACCAAAAAGAAATTCTGGAGCTAAAAAGTACAATGACTAAAATGAGAAATTTACTAGAGAGATTCAAAGGCAGATTTGAGCAGGCAGAAGGAAGAATGAGTGAGTTTGAAGACAGGACAATGGAAATTATCAAGTATGAAAAACAGAAAAAAGATTGAAGAAAAGTAGAACAGGGTCTAAGGAACATGTGGGACACCATTAGGCAGACCAACATATGCCTTGTAGAAAGAGTGAAGGGCAGAGAGGATATTTGAAGAAATAATGGCTGAAACTGTCCCAAATTTGATTAAAGACATGAATATAAACACGTAGCGAACTCAACAAACTTCCAGTAGGATGAACTCACAGACTCACATTGAAACACAGTTTGATCAAACTGTTGGAAGATAAAGACAGAGAATTTTGAAAGCAGCAAGAGAGAAGTGACTTATTACACGAGTGGTCCTCAAAAAGATTATCAGCAGATTTCTCTTCAGAAATGTTGGAAGCTAGAAGGCTGTGGGCTGACACATTCAAAATGCTAAACAAACAAAAATAAAAAACCAAAACTGTTAATCAAGAATCCTATATTTCTGAGTCAAGCAGATGGTTTGAGCCCTCCTAGGAGTTTGAGACCAACCTGGCAACATGACAAAACCCCATTTCTACAAAAAATACAAAAAACTAGCCAGGAATGGTGGCACATGCCTGTAGTCTCAGCTACTTGGGAAGCTGAGGTGGGAGGATCTCTTGAGCCCAGGAGGTTAAGGCTGCAGTGAGCTGTGAGCATGCCACTGCACTCTAGCCTGGACAACAAAGCAAGACCCTGTCTCAAAAAAAAAAAAAAAAAAAAAAAATACTAGTTGGAGACTTCAGTACCCCACTCACAATAGTAGATAGAAAAATCAGATAGAAGATTACATTAGGAATTCGAGGACATAAAAAATAATAATAAAGCAACTAGAACTCACAGTCATGTGTAGAACCCAATGACAACAGAATACACATTCTTCTCAAGCACATGTGGGACATTTTCCAGGATAGACCATTTGTTAGGCTACAAATTAAGCCCCAGTAGAATTTTAAAAGATAGATGTCATACAAAATATCTTCTGTAGCCTTCTGTATTTTCTTTGGCTTTTATTCAGCAAAAATTGGTAAATTTATATTAAATTCAGAAGCTTATTGAGCACATTTCCTATAAGGCAAAATTACATTATTTAAGATAGATGCTGTAAAATGAGACGCTTAACTTCTCAATCAACAATTTAATCATTTGGGTGAAGGGATATGCATACTGCTCATCCGTAAGAATTGAAAGCATTCGGAATACTTTTTTCCTTTAGAAGTTACACTAATATCTTCTAAGCTTTTGGGGCAAAAATATTAACATAAGAGCAATCAGAAATAATAGGCAGGTACCCTATCTGGCATAAATATTTGGGGACCTGAGTCCTGTACATCCTGGCTCCTTTTGCTCCAATTACTTATTTCTCTTGGAGTCACTTCTGTCATCTCTCTGGTCCCAGTACCTCTCAATGGAACTGTCTTACTCACACAAAACTTGCGTTAATAGAATCTAGCTTTTGACGTAAGTTTCTGAGTATTTCACTCATTCCCTCTGGATGTTCCTCTCTCTGTCATCTGAGTTGAGCTGCCTTTCAGCTCCTCTGTCCTCTTTAGCTTCATAATCTATTTTTGATGTGCTTCTCTGGCTCATGCTGTTTATTCTCCTTCAGGTAGTAACTATGTGTACAGGTATACCTGCATCTGGATGCTAGAACCAAGGAACTGTTCATTCAGACCTGTTTCCCACCAGACCTTCCCACCCATCTTGTATTGAGTTCGTTCATCAGTCTGAATTCAGTTTTCTATCTGGTTCTCAGAGGAAGATTTGTTCAGTGACCTCCAACTTCCATATGCCTTTCTGCTCTACACAGAGTTCTTGGCTAACTGATTATGGCTTCTGCGCTCAGCTTTCAGTTCTGGCCTTCAGATTGACTGTTCTCCTCCCCTCCTTACCCCCGGAACCTAATTAACTAGTCCTGATATATCCATGATTGCTATTCTCCCTGCTTTTGTTTCCTAACTGCAAAAAGCACAATACATAAAAAGGACTGAGGTTCTGACACATGGCCCAACATGTATGAACATTGAAGACATTATGCTAAGTGAAATAAGTTGGACACAGAAGGACAAATATATGATTCTGCTTGTATGAGATACCTAGAGTAGGCAAATTCATGAAGACAGAAAGTAGATAAGAAGTTAGTAGGTGCAGCCAGGTGCGATGCCTCAGACCTGTAATCTCAGCACTTTGGGAGGCTGAGGTGGGCAGATCACTTGAGGTCAGGAGTTCCACACTAGCCTGGCCAGCATGGTGAAATCCTGTCTCTGTCTCTATTAAAACAAAAACAAAAACAAAACAAAACAAAACAAAACAAAAGAAAAATTAGCTGGGCATGGTGGCACATGCCTGTAATCTCAGCTACATGGGAGGCTGAGGAATGAGAGTCTCTTCAACCCAGGAGGTGGAGGTTGCTATGAGCTGAGATTGCACTACTGGGCTCCAGCCTGGGTGACACAGCAAGACTGTCTCAGAAAAAGTTACCAGAAGCCCGCAGGGCCCGGTGGCTCATGCCTGTAATCCCAGCACTTTGGGAGGCTGAGGAGGGCAGATCACTTGAGCTCAGGAGTTCGAGACCAGCCTGGGCAACATAGTGACAGCCCTGTGTCTACAAAAAAAAAAAAAAAAAAATTAGCCAGGCATGATGGCCCATGCCTGTAGTCCCAGATACTCAGGAGGCTGAGGTGGGAGGATTGCTTTAACCCGGGAAGTTGAGGTTGCAGTGAGCTGAGATTGCACCTCTGCACTCCAGACTGGGTGACAGAGCGAGACTGTCTCAATGAAAAAGTTTACCAGGGACTGTGGCGAGAGAGGAATGAGGAGCTATTGCTTAATGGTTGCAGAATTTCTGTTTAGGATAATGAAATAGTTTTGGAAATAGTGGTAATGGTTGTACAACATGGTGAATGTAATTAATACCACTAAATTGTACACTTAAAAATGATTGAAATGGTAAGTTTTGTGTCATGTATATAATTAGCATAACAAAACGAAACAAACATATACAATAATAGCTCCTTGACCTTTTTTAGTTTTTTATGGGGCTTTTCTCTTTTCTCCTGCCTCTTAAACATTAGGGTCAAGCAATGTTTGCTCCTTGGTTATCTTCTTTCCTTGTCTTGCTTCTTCCTCTGGGAATTCCCAGCTTGCTAATGACGACGAAACCTATATTTTTGACCTAAACTTCTCCTGGGGGGCAGACCCAGGTTATTAAGTGGTTACTTGACATCTCTACCTGGACGCTCCACTGGCTCTTCAGTCTCAACATCCCCCAACAGAGCACATCCTCTTTCTCCCAAAGCAGTATTTTCTTCTGTAAATCTTTAACTTTCTGTTCTCTACCAGTCATCGTTTCTCAGATCAAGCACTCAGGTGTGTTTCTCCCTCCTTTTCCCACATCCAGTCTCTCACTAAATCTTACCTTTCCCACTGCATGTTGGCAAGCCCCCTTTGTATACCCAACAGCAAAGCCAAGTGGCTGGCCTGGTCCTAAATTTGCCTCTGTGCCTCTGAAAGTCTCCTCTGTCTGCCTGGACTGCTGGAGAATGACCCCTTGCTCTTGGTCTCTTTTCTTTTTACCTTCAGAGTCTTTGCTCCCTTAACTTCAAGATCTGGCTGGAAGGTCACCCTCTCCATAAGGGCGTTTGTTACCTTCCCTCTGCAATTCCCTTCTGTCTAGCAGAGTAATGTTTCTGTCTTTCTTGCCTAAGATGTCTTAATCCATTCAGGCTGCTATAACAAAGTACCACAGAGTGGATGGCTTATAAACAACAGATATTTCTTTCTCACAGTTTCTGGAGGCTGAGAGTCTGTGATCAGGGTGCCAGCATGGTCACGTTCTGGTGAGGGACTTCTTTCGGGTTGCAGACTGCTAACTTCTCATGATATTCTCACATAGTGGAAAAAGGGAAAGAGGACTCTCTGAGGCCTCTTTAATAAGGACACTAATCCCATTCATGAGGGCTCCACCTTCATGACCTAATCACCTCCCAAAGGTCCCACCTCCTAATATCATCATCTTGGGAGTTAGATTTCAGCATACGAGTTTTAGGCTGATGCAAACCTTCAGTTCATTGCAGGAGGTATTCCTATAAATCATTGTAAATGGAATCATTTTATGAATTAGTTTAGTATGGCACTGAACATGTTACAAATTATTCTTACTGCTTGTTATCTTATCTGTTGGTCTCCATTACCAGACCCTCATCTTCTCAGGAGGGGAAAGCTATGTCCACCTCCTAAAAAACACCCTGGGTCCATGGGAGGTGCTCCTTAAAGAACTGAAATGTTTACCTATATAATCTTTCAGAGAACTAGACATGTTTTCAACACTTGAGGTTCATATACTTTTCAGACACTTCAATTTATCTTATGTTTCATTCCCCTTTGCTGCCAGATATTGCTAAATGGCTGTCACCTGACTACGCAGTGAACTGTAGTTGTACTTCCCTCAAGCTTTTTGTGGTGGATACAGATGCTTTTCTGATAGTTCCAATGTCATATTTTAGTGGTTGTAAACTTATTGTGGCACATCTAAAGATAAATATTACAACACAATCTGGATATAAGCTAAGGACTGAAAGAAAATCCTAGGGGGATCTCTGAAATTAGTGCTTCAGAGTGTTTAAAGATGCCGCACTTTCTCAATGTCTGGCTTAATGACAACCTTAGCACTTTCTCAAAGCTAAAATCACACGTATTTTAAAATAACAATGACTGACAATTTTATTTTTTAAAGTATTCTATCTGTAGTATAACTAGAGATGGCAGGATTCCAAAGCCTTTGGAATTTATGTTTCTGAATAAATGCTATCAAAGAGAGAAAGACTGCTAATTGCTTTTATCTTTAATTTTTTAATTTTTTATTTTTTGAGACTTAGTTTCACTTGTCGCCCAGGCTGGAGTGCAGTGGTGCAATCTCGGCTCACTGCAACGTCCTCCTCCTAGATTCCAGCAATTCTCCTGCCTTAGCCTCCTGAGTAGCTGAGATTACAGGTGCCCACCACCACGCCTGGCTAATTTTTGTATTTTTAGTAGAGATGGGGTTTCACCATGTTGGCCAGGTTGGTCTTGAACTCCTGACCTCAGGTGATCCACCTGCCTTGGCCTCCCAAAGTGCTGGGATTACAGGCGTGAGCCACTGCGCCTGACCTGCTTTTATCTTCTTAATACTAGTTTATTTTTATCTGTTGCAAATAGTATAGCTGTTGTATCAGCAAATGTTCTCTAGAGAAACAGAACTAATAGTATAAATACATAAATATATATATACACACAGTAATACATACACACACAGTAATACACACACACACACACACACACACACACACACACACACGTTTTGTGTGAGAGCGCAACTTCATTTAGAAGTTCTGAGACTGGAGAGACAACGGGAGTGAATCCATAGAGATTAGTAATCGGAGCAAAAGGAATCAGGTTATATAGGACCAAGGTTCCTAAATATTTATGCCAGATAGGGCACCTGCCTATTATTCCTGATTTCCCTCATGCTAATTTTTTTTTAAGGAACTGGCTCATGCAATTGTGGGGCTGGCAAGTTTGAGATGTGTAGGGCAAGCCTGCAGGCTGGGAAATCTGGCAGGATTTCTATGTTACAGTCTTGAGGCAGAATTCATTCCTTTCCAGGAGTCCTCATTTCTGCAATTATGTCTTTCACCTGACTGAACCCCCCAAGGAGATTGAGGGCAATCTCCTTTACTTAAACTCAACTGATTGTAGATGTTGATCACATCTACAAAGTATCTTCACAGCAATAGCCGGACTAGTGTTTGAACAAAGAGCTGGGCACCATAGCCTAGCCAAATTGGTACATAAAATTTAACCATCACAGACACTCTAGCAGATATATTCATTCGCCTAGGATAATGAAAAATAATAGAATAATTCATCCATTGTGTCTATAAATTTCCCCACAAAAGATTTGGATGGTAAACTAAAAAGAAGTCTAAAAGGTAAATCTTAGTGGAATTCCTATGTTGTTGCAAGTACATTTTGAGTAGCTACAATGGGAGTTTTTCAATGTATTTACTTAGGAAGAGATCAGAAATATGTATAAAAGTACTGCTGTTATTTTTGCCTTGCTCTGCAACTTGACTTCCAAGTTAGAGCGCTTGCTTGAGGAAGATAATTAATTTTGAACTTAGATAGGCAGAGTTCAGCCTATTGAGCTATAGATTGAATGCTCTAGGATTTGCAAATTCTCCCAGTTGAATAGATCGTGTACCTCCCTTAGAAGACAACCCCTACCTTATTTATAAAATAAATAGAAATAGAGGATAAAATAATGTATTAAAGTGTCTAGGACAGTGCCAGCATCCGGTAGACAGTAAATGTTTTCTTCACTCCTCCTACAATAGTTCTCAGAACTGCAACCAGGAAGAACCCTTGAGCAATGCTCCTGAGAGTTCATGAACTGGATAAGAAGATGAATCTTCTTTCTTTGTGAGCTTTCCATGAACCTTCAGCAACTTGTTCTCTTTCTTCTGACCATGCAAGTGAGCAGAAACAGAAAAAGTATCACCTTCCCTCCATTTTCTCACACACATGTGTGCATGCATTCATTCATCTATCCACTTAACAAAACTTCACTGAATGCCTTCATGTTCCAGACATAGTGGTGGGTACTGGGGATACAACACTACTGTCACTGTCTGTCATCTTTTTTCTCAAGGGCTCAACGAAGATGATATAAGTGACTAGGATGCTCACACATAGAACCAGATAGAATGAAAAGAGGTAGACTTAGCGTTCTCCTGATAGTTTCATGTTTAATTGTGGAAAGGATATGATGTTATCTGCAAGCATCCAGTAAATAATATTTTATAGTTCAAGAAAAATACAACATACTAAAACGGGAAAAGAGAGCAATAAAGGATGAAAAGTGTCTTAATGACAAAATATTTGTCAGTTGTTGTTGGCATTTGTATTATTCACTATTATGTTCCATTTGTTACTATAGATAGCCCAATTTAAATGCCTTACATACCATTTAGAATAATTAAGTTAAAACATAAAAGAACAGCTTTTACTTTAAAGTTTCTGCTGCTTTTGTGCAAAATTAGGAATGGTGATAGTTAACTTTTAGTTTTTATTATATTTTGATCTGTCTGGAATTTATTTTTGTGTAAGGTTTGAGCTTTATTTTTTTCCAGATGGCTACCAGTTATTCTAGTAAAATACCATGCCTGTTAAACTGCTTTCAGCTGTAAGTGGCAATAATCAACAAAAAATGGCTCAAACAATCAGTACATTTATTAACTCACATAACAAGAAATCTGGGATAAGGCCATTCCAGAGCTGCTTAATTCAGTAGTTCAATGATGATTTTAAGGACCTAGGTTTTTTCCACTTTCTTAGTTTGTTGACTTCATTCCTTTGAATAACTAAAAACTTAGGATGTCTCTTTTACATTGCATTGAAAATAAGCTTGGTGCTATAGTAATTTCGTTTGATTAAGTAATGACACTCTTGCACCACTAAACTTAGATGATTACATTTGTAGAATAATTTCACACAGCAAATTAGAAGTAGGAATTACATCTTTTAAAACTTTCAGCTATTGTGTCCAATACAACAAATATGACTTTATAATTCCAATGGTGGCCATGTGGTTGCAATCTGAAGTAGGATTTGGAAAAATTGGGTTCAACTTTGATGGAATTAGTCAAGAATTCACCAAATCCTGCAGCCCACCTGCACCTGAGCCCAAGCAACTAACTTCTCTCAAGTCACAGTGGAAGAAGCATCCCTGCTGTATCCAAGGCCAAAGGCGAATCTTCCTACATTGCTTTGCACGTCATCCTCTGTTGCCCTCTTCAGGACTTCCTAACTCCATGGAAACATTTCTGAAAGCCATGTTTAACTTGCTGCTGCTTTGTCCTCACTCCTCGTTCTTGCCTCACTACATGTCAATCAGGCTTTCCTTCCTCCATTCTCCCATTTCCATATTAAGAACAGTCCTTATCAAGGTCACCCATGAGACATCCAGGAAGCCAGATTCTTCTGTGTTCTTTCTCAGCCCTTTTGTTCTGGCTCCTCGTCCTCCAGAAGATCTCTCACAGTGCTCCAGACTGTCTCAGTCCTCCTTTCTTCTCTAACCACAGGGTTTCCCTAGAGCCATGGCTTTGAATATCATCTCTTTATTGATGATGTCCAAATCCATGTCACCTCTCCTGACCTCTGTTTTGAAGTCCAGACTTATCTATCCAACTATGTTTTAGCATTTCCATTTGAATGTTTAATAAACATTTCAGGCTTACTAAACCTGAGAAAGTTGATTTAAAAAAAATTTCAGACTTGACATGTCCAAAGCCGAACTAACCATTTCCCCATTCTCCCAAGTCATTCTTCCAGAGTCCTCTCTATCACTGTAAATGGCATCTTCATTTGCCCAAATGCATCTAGCAGTAAGTCCTATAGGTACTTACAAATGTCTTGAGTCCAGCTACTGCTCACCCTCTCTACTGTCAATCCTAGTCCAAGTGACCACCATGCAGCCTGGATTACTGGGGCAGTGTTCTAATTAGTCTCACAGCATCATCTCTTGCCTTATCCCAGTCCATTCTCCACACGGTAGCCTGAGTGATTTTTCTGAAATGAAAATTAGATAATATGACTCCTTTCCTCAAAACCTTTTGAATGGTGTCTCATCACACCCTGTAAAAACCCACAACTACTTTTCCTGATGCACAGTGCTCTACAGGGTTTGGTGTTGGCCCAGCTAACCTTGTCTCTATTCATTTTCTTCTCCTCCTCATTCTGGTTGAAACACTATGGCCGTTTTATTTTCATGAAACGCATCAAGCTTGTTTCCATCTCAGACCCTTTGTACTTGCGTTTCCAATACCCTTCCTCCATACCTTTGCTTGGCTGTCTCCTCGTCATTCAGGCCTCAGCCCCCATGAAAGTCTTCACAGCATCCAGTTCTGAGTAATCTAAGTCAATTGTGTTTCTCTCCACCCTCCATCATTCTCCATCCAAATGTTCTGTATTATTATTTTTTTAGCACCATTTTATCAAGGCCTGAAATTATCTTGTTCATTTACATGTTCATCACTTTTCCCACTGGAATATAAACTCCTTGAAGGCAGAGACTTTAACTGCCTTATGCTCTGCTGTGTCCTCATTATCTGAAATAATGTACACTACTTGATAAATGTTTGTTAATTGATTTACTACTCCTTTCTCTGTTTTGGGCAGTCACTTTACCTTTTCTGGTCTCAGTTCATTTACTATTAGGATGAGGAAGCTTAAAAAAGGGACACCTGAAAATTCCTTCTGGTTTAGTTCACAATGGGCATGTTTTATTACCTACAGCAATAACAGAAAAACTTATGTTGCACCAGATTTGCATCTATTACAGAACACTCATTCATTCAATAAACCTTAATTGAGCACTGACCGTAAGCCTGGTGCTGTTCCAGTCAGTGGATACCAAGCCATTACAATAAAGATCACAGTGCGTCTGTCTCCAAAAACCAAAACTAAATAAACAAACAAACAAAAACTTCCTGACAAACAACAAAACCAAACAAAAAATCCCATTGAAAACCCAGAAGGTTGATGAGGCTATCCTTGTTCTCTAGCTCGTTTTCTACTGATACTTTCATGATAGCTTAACTTATCTGCACTGGACTCTCTCTAAATTAAAGTTATTATAAATTAACAGTAGTTAATGTCCAAGAATTCTAAGATTAAATTATGTAATTTATATGGCTGTAACTTCAATAACAGTATGTAAAACATGGCCATTAAGGTTGCAAAATTTCTGCCAATCTGATTTAGTTCCAACCCAAAGTCTGCCATGTTTCCCAATTTAATTTCAGCATGACTTGAACTAGAAGTTAGAATTTTATGAATCTAATTTTTAAAAAAATGAATAAAATGGGAGTACGGTCAGACTATATTTATATATATTCAGATCATGATGTGTGGAATCACTGCTAATTCTCTTGCCAAGATTTGAGGCAGCTGCTTTTAAATATAAATTGGAATTAGTGTATATGTATAGTCAATAATTAATGAAATGTCTAGGATGAAAATAAATCATTTTCGAAACTGACTATAGAGAATAACAAATGAATGAGAAAATACATTTTATATATTGTGGCAACTGCCATTTGTTGGTATGTGCTGCAAATCACTCATAGAAAATGATCTGCTTATATTTGCTTTAATCAATTATATAAAAGGATATAGTATAACTATAGAATATTTTAATCTTGCACACAAGCACTATATTTAAAGCCTTCTATTTGTCAAAATGCTTTTGCTGGAAGACAGAAATCCAGTTCAAACTTGCTTAACAAATGCAAATGAGAGGATTTGTTTCATGTAACTGGGCAAGCCAGGGCTCAACTAATGAGATGTCATCAAAGAATTCTTTTCTTTCAATCAGGGTCTGTCCTTCTGGTAGACAAATGTCCACTTGGTGGCTCAAGATTCCTGTTTTACAAACTTATTGACCCCAGGGGAAAGAAACAGTTTTCTTCAATAACTACAGTAGAAAAATCCTGGGCAAGATCTTGATTAGCCTAGTTTGGAAATAGACTACCATGATGTGTTTTGAGGGCCCCATACTCCTAGATTACTCTTTCCTTCTTCTTCAATACTGTTACTCTGGCAGTGAGCTGATTTTAGCTAAATTTTACAAGGCATGCAATCTGATTATATGAATGCACCTTAAGATATTTACTATGATAGCTTTATAATTTGTAACCTAAATGAGTTGATAATTAGCACAATGTCAAAATAGGAAAAAGATTTTAAGGCAGTATGGATGCAGATAGTTTTAATTAGGTACAATAAGTCATGCCAATGTAGAAGAGAGTATATTCCTTCCATACATAAGGCATATAAATCTGGACATCTCTGCTTCACACCCTACACCATTTGTGAGTGAAAATGTTTAGAGGTATATCAGAAGGAATGCTGTGGGAGTGGTCTGTCCTGGGTTCGGCAAAAAGGGGTACACTCTGTGTAGAGCATTGAAAAGCAATAATAAAACTAACTCAGCTTGCATTTTTTAAAATCACCATGTGCAGGAATTCTAAACAACATTAGTGACATAATACCCTACCCCACTTTGATGAATCAGTCCCACTGTTCCTACATGCCTTTGTGGTTTCACTACCAATACTTCTTCTTGGCTGGGCATGGTGGCTCATGCCTGTAATCCCAGCATTTTGGGAGGCCAAGGCAGGTGAATCACTTAAGGTCAGGATTTCAAGACCAGCCTAGCCAACATAGTGAAACCCCATCTCTACTAAAAATACAAAAATTAGCTGGGTATGGTGGTGTGCACTTGTAGTCCCAGCTACTCGGGAAGCTGAGGCAGGAGAATTGCTTGAACCCAGGAGGGGTTAAGCCGAGATCGTGCCACTGCACTCCAGCCTGGGTGACAAAGCGAGACCCTGTCTCAAAAAATAAATAAATAAAAACTTCTTTCCATCTCCGCATTCAAGTACAATAGAATAGAAATCAGAGCCCTGGCCTATTCTCAGCAACTACTGACACCTGACTAAGAGAATTACTGTGCTGGCATTTTGCACTATAAAGAGAAGAGGGAACGATGACTCTAAGTCAAAAGAATGAAAAAAAAATGTGCTTTACAAAATATAATTAATGTCAAAAATATGTGTTATGTGCACATTTTGTGGGTACAAAGCTTACACATGTGTGCAAGTTTGCATGTTGAAATACTAGAATTGGCCCCTAAAATAAATTTAGCCGGAAAAGTTCTGTTCTCAGAGTCATTCATTTGTTAGCTGAGGAGAAAGAAGCGTGGATATTAATATTTGTAAGAAGTGGCTGAATAACTCCAAATGACTGTTAAACTAATCTAGGTGTAGCAAAATGAATTTGATTTGGACCAGAGTCAGTGTTCTTTCCCACCTTGCCTGGTAGCTGTGGCCCCACGGGGAGTATCATCAGTGGCCCAGCAGGTGGCACTCTTCCCTTTGTGCACTAACACTAAACTAACTTCCCTAAATACAAGGTCCTTCAGAGCCTTGACTTCAGAAGAACCCGTATAATCTGTTTATCTTTGGCAGTAATATGGCTACAGTTTTCACAAGGGCAACTGTGCTGGTCTGGTATTTGTCAGATTTGAAGATTGGTGCCTACACATCTAAACGTTTCCTTGGTTCTAGAGTTGTCATCCTTAGTTCCAAACCTTTACTGGTTTCTGTTAAAATACTTGAACTTCTATTCTGTGTCTATGGTCTTATGCAAATACTAGAGGTCTATATGTAATTGTGATGACTGACATTTGAAAAGCACATTGAGCAAGTGTTTCTCAACTTAAAGAATATCTTTTTCCAATAAAAATGCCACACAGTCCTGGAGTTCCTGCAACTTCAACAGTCATTGATAAGCAGAAGTTGGATTTCATCTTCAACATGTTACCTCTAGAAAAGATTTTATTCAGCTTAGCTTTCTATAGTTTGTATTATGAAGACAGTTATTTTTTGTTGTTCACATATATAATTAAAATATAGTAATACACATTTTCTCTTTCAAAATTGGTATTAATACCTGCCCCTGGGGAGTTTGATATACTGGCCACAAAAGTATTATAACAAGCGTATGAATAAAAAGGACTAGCATTGATAAAACAGTTAAAGTACCTTTTTGTTTATCACTAGTTATATACTAGCTTCATTTGGAGAATGCTAAATATGTAGGTACAGTCATATATATTAAGTATATTACACATATGATCTCATCTAATTTTTGCAGATACCTATTTTGAAGATAAGGAATATGAAACTTAGAAAATTTAAGTTATATCCCAAGATCATGAGGCAAGCCAGTATCAGAATGAGGATTAAAGCCTAGTCTTTAAGCTTTGAGCCCCTAAGACAGATTGTATTAGATTATTATAACCATCTTTTGAGGCAGCTAGTAAGTAAACAAACACATATTTTTAAAAAATTTGTAAAATGACTTCCAAGTTAATCTATTTTGTATAAAAACCCTAGGTACAACAACCTATAAGAGATATTATTGATTAGGCTAGGCATCCTTTAGACATTATGTAAGGATAAGAGGGAATGAGGAAAGATGAGAAGGTGGCAGAGACAAATTTGATTTTTAAATTTGCCTGTGGTTAGGTCAATATTCAGAAAAGAAAATTCAATATAGAGCACAGGGAAATATGTTTCAGTAATTTAATTTGCAATGTGTTTTACAGTAAAAGGGTTAATGTCTCTAATATAGATATAAAACTTTTCAATAACAATAAGGATAAGAAATCAAGAGAAAAATGGAGAAGTACAAGCACAGGCAATTCACAAAGAAGGAACACATATGGCCAGGAAGTCCATGGAAAAAATATTCTTCCTCATTAAAAATTTCAAAATTGAACAACAGAATGTGACACCTATTTAGACTCCCAAATTGACAAATATTAAAAGGAATAATAATAATAATAATGATAGGCTAATTTTAAAAGATATTAAAATGTCCAGTGTAATCTAGGGGTAGGGAAATGGGAATTACACATTGTTAGTAGGTGGATGAATTAAGCTACATTCATACAGTGAAATACCATTGACCTAGAAATAAATATTTAGTTAAGTGGAAATATTCCAAATGAAAAATTATGACACAGATTAAAGAACATATAGAGCACAACATCTCATTTTGGTGAATAAGTAATTCTAGTAAGTTTATATGTAATTATAAATTATAATTATGCGTGTATTCATAATTACATGTGAATCTGTAGGAATTTACACCAAACTGGTAATTGGGGCTATCTAAAGATATCGATGCTGGGATTTGGACATTTTTATCCATTTTTCTTATTATTTATCTATATTTTCTAATTTTTTATAGTACAACTTGGATTACTTATGTAAATAAACAAAATCAAGATTTAAGATAAAAGCATTATTACGGTTAAGAGGATGAACTCTGGAGTCAGACAAGCCCATGTCACAGGTAACCTTAGATAAATTCCTGAAACTTCTTAACCTGGGCTTCCTCATCTGTGAAGTGGTGATAATAATAGTGCTTGCCTTAGTGGGTTTTTGTGAAGATTAAATTAGTAATGATGTAAACTACCATATGCACTTATCAATTAATCAATTACAGAATTTCTACTCCTGTATCACAAGGCAGTATAAGGTACTTGGAGAAGTACAAAGAAGTTTGAAGTAGTCTCTGCTCTGCAGGCGGTTAAGTAGATAGATTCTACTAACTCACATGAGACCATGGCAAATAAGGGCTTCGTAGTTCTATGATGTGCAAGGGAATCCAAACACACACACACACACACACACCACCACAACACACCACACACTTTAAAGATGTTAAATGACTACTGAACTAATTTGAGCCTTTGGAAAAAAGGGTGAATTTTATGGTATATGAATTATATCTCAATGAAGATGTTAAAAAAGTAATCATTTTAGTATGTGATGTTTACCTGAAAGAAATGGTCCTAAGAGTATTTTAATACAAAATACAGATACAGTACAGAAACTAACATTGCAAAGGAAATTTTCTAAAGTAACTGATTTGAATTATGTGAAATTGAATCTGGTTCATAAAGTTATTGAATTGCTTGGAGACTCATTTTTAGTGTGTGATTAATAAAATGATGCCCACATAGGATTTGCAAATATTAAATACTATGACTAAAATAATGAATTCCTTAATTTTCCCTGTAAACCATTGGGGGAAAAAGAACTTTATTTGTTTGGGGGAAGAAAGGAAGCTGCAGCTCTTTCTTAATGTAACATCCATAAGTTTCAAGGACCAATTAAAATTTCACTTTCTCTAGAAAATTGCTTTCCTTCCTCACTCTTGCCCTTTCTAATAATATTAATCCTAACTTCCCTTTACCGAATACTCACTATGCTCTTGGGAATAGGTCAAGTCATTCATAGACCTGATCAAACTTCATTTTGACAACAGTTAAATCAAAGCTGGAACTGCCAGGTTACAAACCTGCTAACCTGTAATCCTATACTATATGAATCCATCTTTAAAAATATTTTATTCTATTTTTTTGACTTTTATTTTAATTTCAGGGGTACATGTACAGGTTTATTCTATAGAGGAATTACCTGTTGTGGGGCTTTAGTGTACATATTATTTTGTCACCTAGGTAATAAGTATAGTACTCAATTGGTAGTTTTTTTGTTTTGTTTTTTTGAGACAGGGTCTTGCTCTGTTGCCCAGGCTGGAATGCAGTGGCGCAATCTCAGCTCACTGCAACCTCTGCCTCCTGGGGTCAAGTGATTCTCCCACCTCAGCCTCCAGCGTAGCTGGGACAGCAGACACATGCCACCTTGTCTGGCTATTTTTTTTTGGTATGTTTTGCAGAGATGTGGTTTTGTCTTTTTGCCCAGGCTGGTCTTGAACTCCCAGACTTAAGTGATCCTCCTGCCTTGGCCTCCCAAAGTGCTAGGATTACAGACATGAGCCACTGTGCTCAGCTGACAGGTAGTTTTTTGATCCTTGCCTTTTTTCCATCCTTCACCCTCAAATAGGCCCTGATACCTATTGTTCCCTTCTTATGTCCATGTGTACTCAAAGTTTAGCTCCCATTTACAAGTGAGAACATGTGGCATTT
Organism: Rhinopithecus bieti; assembly: GCF_001698545.2. Taxonomy (NCBI): domain Eukaryota; kingdom Metazoa; phylum Chordata; class Mammalia; order Primates; family Cercopithecidae; genus Rhinopithecus; species Rhinopithecus bieti. The sequence continues at coordinate 3,842,037 of NW_016813373.1, read as the reverse complement.
GGTTTTCTGTTCCTGTGTTAATTCACTTAGGATAATGGCCTCCAGCTCTATCCACTTTGCTGCAAAGGACATGATCTCATTCTTTTTCATAGCTGTGTAGTATTTCATGGTGTATATGTACTGCATTTTCTTTATCTAGTCTACCGTTGTTGGGCATTTGGGTTGATTCCATGTCTTTGGTATTGTGAATAGCGCTGCAATGAACATATGTATGTATATGTGTTTATGGTATAGTGATTTATATTCCTTTGGGTAAATATCCAATCATGGGATTGTTGGGTTAAATGGTAGTTCTAAATTCTTTGAGAAATTGACAAACTGCTTTCCACAGTGGCTAAACTAATTTACATTCCCACCAACAGTGGGAGCTTTTTAATAACAGCTCTCTGACTGGTATGAGATGGTATCTTCTTGTGGTTTTGATTCATATTTAACTAATGATTAGTAATGTTGAATATTTTTTCATATGCTTGTTGACTGTGCATATGTCTTCTTTAGAAAAGTGCTTATGTCCTTTGCCCACTTTTTAATGGAATTGTCTGTTTATTACTTGCTACTTTAAATTTCTCATGGATTCTGTATATTAGATCTTTGTTAGATGCATAGTTCACAAATATATTCTCCCATTCTGTGAGTTGTCTATTTACTCTGCTGATAGTTTCTTTTGCTGTGCAGAAGCTGTTTAGTCTAATCAGATTCCATTTGTCAATTTTTGTTCTTGTTGCAACTGCTTTTCGTGTCTTCATCATGAAATCTTTGCCAGGGCCTATGTCTAGAATGGTGTTCCTATGTTTCTTCAGGAGTTTTTGTAGTTTTGGGTTTTACACTTAAGTCTTTAATCCATCTTGAGTTGATTTTAGTGTATGGTATAATATAAAGTAGGGGTCCGCCTGGGCTTGGTGGCTCACGCCTGTAACCCCAGCACTCTGAGAGGCTGAGGCAGGCAGATCATGAGGTCAAGAGATCAAGACCATCCTGGCCAAAATAGTGAAACACCATCTCTATTAAAAATACAAAATTAGCTGGGTGTGGTGGCACATGCCTGTAGTCCCAGCTACTCAGGAGGCTGAGGCAGGAGAATTGCTTGAACCCGAGAGGCAGAGGTTGCAGTGAGCCGAGATTGTGCCACTGCACTCCAGCCTGGTGACAGAGCAAGACTCCGTCTCAAAAAAAAAAAAAAAAAAAGAAAGAAAAAGAAAAAAGAAAAAAAGAAGGGGTCCAGTTTCAATCATCTGCATATGACTGGCCAGTTATCTCAGCACCATTTATTGAATAGGGAGAGTCCTTTCCCGTTGCTTTTGTCAACTTTGTTGAAGATCAGATGGTGTGCAGCTTTATTTCTGGGTTTACTTCTCTATTCTGTTCCATTGGTCTAAGTATCTGTTTTTGTCCAGTATTTCTGGCATACTGTTTTTGTACCAGTATTATGCTGTTTTGGTTACTGTACCCTTCCAGTATAGTCTGAAGTCAGCTCATGCCATGCCAACAGCTTTGTTCTTTTTGCTTAGGATTGCTTTGGCTATTCAGGCTCTTTTTTGATTTCATATGAATTTTAGAATAGTTTTTTCTAATTCTGTGAGGCATGTCTTTGGTAGTTTGATAGGAATAGCTTTGAATCTGTACATTGTTCTGGGCAGTATGACCATTTTAACAATATTGATTCTTCTTATCCATGAGCATTGAATGTTTTTCCATTTGTTTGTATGAGTCCATCTTTGCACTCTGTTTCATCTGTGAATGTTTACAAATGAGTGGATAATGATAGATGAGGATAATCAGTCCTTTCTCAGAATATTCCTGAACAAGAGGTGACAAGCTAAAACTGCACTTCTGACAGGAGATCCAAGCTAGTTTTCTTCAATAACAACAACAATAACAGTATTCTGAGGCACAGTTATAGCAATTTATATAGTCAAAGAAATTCCTTCTTCAAGGAGATACACTTAATTCTAGGAGCCAACTAGAGTATTGAGAGAAGAGTTCAACATTAAATAGTTCAATCATTGAGTTATCTGGAAATGCTTGAGATCATAGTTTTGTTGAGTACAGATTTTACATTTTATTTTTCATTCATTCACTTATTCAGTGGTTATCTACTGGACACCTACTACATGCTAGGCACTCTTCCAGGCATTTGAAATATAGCAGAGGACACAGTAGACAAAAAACATCCCTGCCCTAAGAGGGAAAATAATAATAAAAAAGAAAACAGAAATTTTGAGGGAAAAAGCCCCAAGAAACAACAATAAGAAAATCCCTGACCTTATAGAATTTACATCGCGGTGGAGGAAGATAGACAAATAAATATATGTTAGGCCGGGCATGGTGGCTCATGCCTGTAATCCTAGCACTTTGGGAGGCTGAGGCAGGTGGGTCACGAGGTCAGGAGATTGAGATCATCCTGGCTAACACGGTGAAACCCCGTCTCTACCAAAAATACAAAAAATTAGGCGGATGTGGTGGTGGGTGCCTGTAGTCCCAGCTACTCAGGAGACTGAGGAAGGAGAATGGCGTGAACCTGGCAGGCGGAGCTTGCAGTGAGCCGAGATTGTGCCACTGCATTCCAGCCTGGGTGACAGAGTGAGACTCCGTCTCAAAGAAAAAAAAAAAAAGAAATATATGCTAGATGATGCTAAGTGATATGAAATAGAAATAATGAAGGACAAGTGGCAGAGAGAGGTGATGGTTTCTGTTCCTGGGTCAAGGAGAACCTCTCTGAGTTACTAGCATTAAAGTGGAGGCTTGAATGAATGACTGAGAGAGTAACCTATGTGAATATCTGAGGGAAGAGCATCCTACAGAAATGAAAAACAAGTGCAAAGGCCCTGAGCTTGATGTGTCTTAGGAAGAGTAAAAAAAAAAAGACTAGTAGGACTGGAGCAGAGAGAACAAGGAGTGGTGGTAGAGAAGGTCACAGAGGAAACTCCACCTAGGCCCGACAGACTTCATGGCTTTTCTCTGAAGAAGGTAGATCAGTTAGGCAGCTAGTGTAATGACTGAGGTGAGGAATGATATGGGATGGCAGTAGAGGGGATGAGAATTGGTTGGCTATTGGACATATTTAAAAGCTGAATTGACAGGATTTACTGATAGATTGGAATGTAGAGTGTGAGAGATTGGGTGTGAGTATGATGAAATAGATGTGTTAAAGTGCAAGTTAACTAATAGGGAAGGCGGGGGTGTGTGGGAAAGCCTTCAAAGTCCTCCTCAGGCCTGGTTCTAGTGTATACAGACCATTTGACCTTGAGGTTAAGTCAATAGGAGTCGCAAAATAACTGACTACTAAGAATAGGATGAAATCAGCGGTGACCCCTCTGCCCAGTGGGTCTTGTTCCGAGAGGTTGCCAAGCTAAATAGTGGTTGTGGGAAAAGAACAAATATCTTTTCTAATGATTGATTTCCAGTTAAGGAGAGGAATGGAAAGTAAAGGGGTAAGGACAGACGTTCATCAAGTCTTAGGAAGTTTCAGGGCTGGTAGTACTGTAGGGCCAAGCCATAGTTTTTCCCTGTCTTTCCATTTTTTTTCTCTCTTTCCTTTTTTCCTAATTTCCCCACTCCCTCCTTGGTCCAAGTTCTTGCCTGCAGAAGGGTATAGTTTACCTCTAGTTCTCAAACTTCAGCGGGCATCAGAATTGCCTGGAGGGTCTGTGAAAACACAGATTGCTGGGCCCCACTCCCAGAGATTCTAAGTGTGTGTGTGTGTGTGTGTGTGTGTGTGTGTGTTTGTGTAGAGGGATGGTGGACGAAAGCGCTGAGATTTTGTATTTCTAACAGGCTTCCAGGTAATGCTTGGGAAGAACTGTTTCTTCTTGGACAGGCACACTTACAAAGCAACGGGATCTTGAGCTCCACCTTGAAAGATGTGAGCTGGGAAAGTTTCAGCTCACAGAGATTTACAGTCACTTGAGAAATGGCCCACTTCCTCCAAGGTGTTTCTTGGATGCCCCAAAAGGATGAAAACAAGAAGCGACCGTGGGCGAGGAGGAGGAGCTGGCCGTCCTCCTCGGTTGGGCAGCCCGTCGGAGCTCACCAGCTAGGCGAGGGCGGGAAGACAGCCCCCAGGCCGGCCCACGGATCCTCAGAAGGCGCGGACCTGGAGGAGGCGCCCCAGAAGGCGACGCCTCTTGCCTCTCGCCTCTCGAAGGAAGTTTGCTCTTAATTTCAAAGCCGGGTTCGCCATCGGCTCAACTCCAGGAGCAAGCAGCGGGCGCGGATCAGAGCGGCCAGTCCCCTGGGCGCGGGCCGGGCAGTTGCCGAGCTCAGCAGCGGCGGCTCGCGGCCATGGGCGGCTCAGTCTCCAGCCAGCTGGACGAGGGCAAGTGCGCTTACATTCGAGGTACGCCCGCCCGCCCGGGGGCCTGGGGAGCCCCCTGACCCCTGCACCAGGCTGGCTGCTGCTGTCGGGGCCCCACGGGGCGCGCCCGGGGCCCTCTCCCTGCAGCGCGCGGGGATCCCCGACCGCAGCCCGCCCGCGCGAGCCGGGTTTCCTGCCCCAGCCGGCGCGCTTTCGGCGCAGGTGTGGACCTGAGACCCGGAGGGCTTGGGAGAGAGGCAGGTGCAGGATGCGGGTGGGGACGCCGGCGCCTCCGCCGCTCCTGCCGCCTCGGGGTCAGTGCCGCCCCCGCCCGGCGCACTTCGCCCTCCGGTACCTGCGCTGGACTGAGTTCTGAGCGGTTTCTGAACTGGCCGCCAAGAGAGCAGCGGGGATATCCCGCGTTTCTAGAGATACCCCTGGGGATTCCCGGCCGCTAAAGCAGAATTTCCCTCTTAGTAATGTTGGTCTGGCTTTGGAAAGCGCGGCGTCTGCCGCAGCTTCGCTCGCACTTCATCGTAGCACTTGCAGGATGATTTCATCAGCGGCAGAAAGGACAATATCATGCTGTTCCCTTCCCGCCCCGGAGAGGGGGGAAGCAAAACAGGAACACTGGCGTGCTTTGTAACTGTCGCGAAAGTTATAGATGGGGAGAAACTCATTTAGGGAGACCCTCAGAGATGTGGGGACTCAATAGAGAGCGTGAGGCAGAAGCAAAACAAAACAAAACCCAAACCGAACTGAAACTGCAGGAAGTCCTGACTGTTATCTCCTTTATTGCCTGGGTATATTTGGCCTCCCCTCTTCTCACCCCTACCCCAACCTTGCCTTCAACCGCTACCTAACATTTGGTTATCTTACCAATTTACTGTCCTTCCCCTGCCCCGCCGCCCGATCCCCCACCCTCGGCTTCAGAAATATCTTCCAGACTAGGTATTAAACTCCAGGTCTGTTTGGCCCTTGAATCCTTTCCTAAGAGGAAATCATTTATTTGGTGTTCTTATTCCATATTTGTTTTCAGTCACCACAACATTTAAGACCATTTAAAAAGGATATCAAATCAGGGCACTTGAAGAGCAACGGAGTTGATTTTACAGATTCCTGCTCTGGTGCTTTTGGAGGTAAAAGATCAACAATGGGGATAACACTTTGTCAAGTATCTCTTTGCTTTTGTTTGTTAAAAGGGGAAAAGATGGATGATTTATTTATATTAGTAAAAGAGCTGAACTTAGCTTAAAAGAAATAAATGAAGCCTGCCTTAGTCTTAAAAGTGTGGTTACATGCTTGTGTTACCAGTGCATAGGGACTGAAAGGGCAATCTAGCAGAACTTAGTGAGAAAGGGCTTGCATTTGGATGTTAGCAAAGATGTGTTTAAGGCATTTATATAAGACTTTATTTCACTGGAAAGCTTAGGAGCACCTAACCTGGAAGCATGGCCATGTGTACACTAATCATTTGAAGTCAAGAAATGTGAAGGATTAACTTGCTTAAAGACTTCCTGGCCATGCCATTTGTTGCTATTGATGCAAACATTGTACTCAGATAATAAGAAAATTTATTACCTTCTTTATTGTGAAAGCTGTTAAATTATTACACATACAAAAGTATGAGGGAGTTAGGGCAAGTGAAGAACTTGTAATGCATGTGTTTGAATGAGTAAACCTATAGCATATGGTGTGACAGTCATTACGTCCCCCAGTCTTGTTCAGCTTTCTCTCTTCATTCTATATTCAGGAGGGCACTTGCAAGGTATGCGTAGTGGGAGAGGGAAGAGAAGAGTTAAAGTTAGAATACTTCCAGAGAAAAAGACTCATCACTTCATGTGAGAATGCTAGTCTTGCCAAAAGAGAAAAGAACCTTGGAAAAATGCATGGTGTTGTACATTGTTAGTGCGTGAGCAAATGAGGGTCACGGGGCTGTGATTTCCTGATGGTTTTGAAGCCCAGGTTCCTGAGTACAATCATAGCCTTATCTTTACCTCTTTGCCCATATTTTAGCCTATAGATATTCTCAAGCTTTGATTCAATTGTAAGCAAAACGATTGAAAGTATGACAGTAAAGTTTAAATATACTTTTATGACCTGTTTCTCATAAAGTAGCCATCAGGGAAATACAGATTTGAAAGCTCCTGAAGCTGAGACAATAACTTTCTTTTAAGCTTGATAAACTTTGCTAACAAGGAAAGTAGCTAGTCAATATATTTTGAGTGACTTTTGTTAACTTTGTTTTGTATGCATTATAAGGAAAGTAGCTAGTCAATATATTTTGAGTGACTTTTGTTAACTTTGTTTTGTATGCATTATAAGCAGCTGTATGCTGCTGACGCTGAATCAGCCTTACTTTAAGACAAATCATTTAATAGCTGCCATTCCTCGTGTGCCTCAAAACACCCGTGTCATATGGATGTTTTGAAAATACATTGTTTCTTAGGATTTAGTTAATCTCCAGGTAAAGATGTATCAGCTATGCTAAGGAGTGACTTCATTTCTAAAGACGTTAGTTTTGGAAATTACGACAATGCTCATATTTCTTACAACAGAATAAATTTTTAGGATTGTTTGTAGAGGCGTTTCAGTAAAGTCCCTTGATAAGATGTTTCTATTAATAAATAATACCGAGACCAACTTGTGATCACATGAGCCGTGTCATATGTTCGTCTTACGTGATGCTTTTAGCACCGACCTAAAATGATCTTTTTTTTTTTTTTTGAGACGGAGGCTCACTCTGTTGCCAGGCTGGAGTGCAGTGGCACGATCTCGGATCACTGCAACCTCCGACTCCCTGGTTCAAACGATTCTCCTGCCTCAGCCTCCTGAGTAGCTGGGATTACAGGAACGCGCCACCATGCCCAGTTAATTTTTGTGTTTTTAATAGAGATGGGGTTTCACCATGTGGGTCAGGATGGTCTCGATCTCCTGACCTCATGATCCGCCCACCTCGGCCTCCCAGAGTGCTGGGATTATAGGCGTGAACTGCTGTGCCCAGCCTATCTTTTTTTTTAAAATGAGGAAGAAAGCTCATAGATTCCAGGCATCAGTGGTCAATTTGGGTGCTCTTCTCTCTTTATGCCATGTTTTCTTTTCTTTTCTTTTTTTAGTTTTCTGAGACAGGGTCTCACTCTGTTACCCAGGCTGAAGTGCAGTGGTGCAATCACTGTGAGCCTTGACCTCCCCTGGCTCAGGTGATCCTCCCATCTCAGCCTCCTGAGTAGCTGGAACTACAAGTGTGTGCCACCATGCGCAGCTAATTGTTGTATTTTTTGTAGAGATGGGGTTTTTGCCATGTTGCCCAGGCTGGTCTCAAACTCCTGGGCTCAAGCAATCTTCCCACCTTGGCCTCCCAAAGTGCTGGGATTACAGGCGTAAGTCACCGTGCCTGGCCTCTTTTTCTTTAAAGCTTTTGGTATGCCCGAAATTAAACTATAGTTTAAAAAATTTACCCAAACCAAACCAAAACCAAAAAAAAAAAAAAACCCCAAAACCCCACAACGTGTTTTCCTGTTTAAGCAATAATTTTATTTCCTTCTAAAATTACCCTTGAATTTTAATGAATCAAAAGAAAACAAACCTGAAAGCTCTCCCATATAAGAAGTCCTGTAGAGGGTCAGAAAAGTACTGGACAGTCAGTGCTTCAGCTGAGAGCTATGGGATACAGAGATCCTGGTGGGCACTTGCAGGCCTGCCAGCAGCAAATACCAGTTAGAAAACGGTTTCTCCCCACTGGATTTATTATTGCATAGTCAGTTACACAATATATAAAGGGCCCAGTGGCTTCCTCCGAATGCTCCTCAATGATCTGATGCTTATAAAGTAAGCAATGAGTTTCAGCTTTAAAATAGCACATATTTTACTCAAAGGAGTTCTCTCTTATTTATACAAGGGTTAACTTAGGTGGCTAGATATAAAGTTTAAAGTGATGTGTCTAGAATGAAGTCTCCATGGGCAAGGTGGAGGATGGGGAGAGCTGTACATATCTGCCAGCTACTTAGTGTAGATGTGTCGTACTAGTCTACGCATTTGCTTCTTCGGTTATAATTTGTTGCTGGGAGATGGGCATAAGAACTGGTCTGACTTAACCTGAATGTTTTTGGTAGTGTAATCTTAGAGTCCAAGTTGGCTAGTAATGGCAACATACTGTGATGAGAAAGTTAAGAGATGCATTATGGTAGACACTGTTGTATGTCAACCCAACATCCTTTTCCCATTCCTCCATTTTTTAATTTAATTTAATTTTTTTGGACAGGGTCTCACTCTGTCACCCAGACTACAGTGCAGTGGGACAATGATGGCTCACTGCAACCTCGACCTCCGTGGGCTCGAGCGATCCTCCCACCTCACTGTCCTAAGTAGCTGGGAGTACAGGCATGTGCCACCATGCCCAGGTAGTATTTTTGTGTTTTTTTGTAGAGACGGGGTTTTGCCATGTTTCCCAGGCTAATCTCAAACTCCTGAGCTCAAGTGAGCCACCTGCCTTGGCCTCCCAAAGTGCTGGGATTACAGGTATGAGCCTCTGTGCCCAGCCCCCATTCCTTTTTCTAACAGAACTCCAGTTTTGTTCAGGTATTAAAACTCCTGGCCAGGTTTGGTGGCTCATGCCTGAAATCCCAGCACTTTGGGAGGCTGAGGCAGAAGAATGGCCCGAACCCAGAAGTTTGAGACCAACCTGGGCAACATGACAAGACCTTGTCTCTCTAAAAAAAAAAAAAAAAAAAAAAAACAGCAACTCCCGATGTTGCCCTCTGTTTCAGAGACGCTAGCCCCATTTAAGGCCCCTGAAAGGTGGCTGTACCTGTCATGGTGGTGTGGTCTCCTTGCCAGTGATTATAGTAGGCATGGGATTATGTTGCCAACTGGTCAGTGATGCTTGAGGGGAAGTTTGCCAGCTGCTTCTAGGCGAGTTTTCTTCCCTTTTAAAAAGGAGGCAGAGTGAAGGGCACTTCCTCTCCTTCTTTTGACTTTGTTGCATCTGAATGTGATACCTGCAACTGCTGTTTTTATCTTGATGAGCAGGAGGGGAGCTAGCTTAAAGACAAAGCCAATACTTGGAGCACTGCAAAGCTGAAGTGTCTTAGAGAAAAGAAGCTAGAGCCCTGAAACAAACTTTGCTGATAGCCACCATATACTAACCCTGCATACTTCATATTATGACAGCCACTAAATCCCCTTTGAATTGGAATAGTGAAGATTGCTAGTTATCCCCAATAGCATTCTCCTGTGTTATGTTTAATGATAGAATCCCCAAATTTTAGCTGTCCACATGAACTCCCATAATAAAGATATTTCCCAAACTCCTTCGCAACTACATGGGTTATGTAGCTGAGTTATGGCCAATGGGATGTAGACAGAAGTGCTGTTCTAGAAAGTGACATTAAAGGGGAAGGGTATGACCATCTTCATCCTAGTCTCCACACTGCTGGCTGGATTATAACCATGGCTGGGGCAGCCATCATGGTCCATGAGGTGTCCTTTCAAGAAGGAGCACATGTAGGACAGAGTAACTGGACAAAAGGAGGCTAAGTTCCCATGGTTTCATAGAGAAGAACCTCCATACCAGTCCTGGATCGTTTACCTCTGGACCTTAACAAGAAAGAAAGAAAATTCCATCTCTTTAAGCCAGTGTTATTGTGGTGTTATTTTTATGCACAGACAAACTTTATTCTAACTAATACAATTATCTTCTTTTTACTTGTGGCCCAAACCATCCTAACCAGTACACTAAATGCTGCCTTATTGGGTCCCCTTTAAGAAAAAGTAATCCAAAGAAAGTAGAAAGTGGGTAAAGATTATAGTATTTGTCTCAGCTCTTAATTTGTAGACATGAATAGGCTTTTGTAAGACGTGAGAAATTGCAGCTCCTCCAGAGTAGTGGGGATGGAGGAAACAGGAGAAAGTGGGCCCACTATGAATAACGCACAAATGCATATTGATCACTTTATATTTTAAGTGAAAAAATTGCCTTCAGGCATGCCAGACTACCAAGGAAGCCAGCAGGAGTTTCAAATAAGGAAAACTACTGCAAATTAGGAATTGCTAGTATCAATAATTACTTTCTATTTCCTTTGGTCTTTGTGAATTGAAACCAATACTTTAGAAATGGGAAGCTCTTTAGGAAACCAAATCTCATGTTGCAAAACCATAAAGGATTTTGTGAGTTGTGAGTTTCATAGAGTCAACCACAAAGACAGAAAGACAGTAGACTGAGACAGATTAACATTTTCTCCTGTACTTGTGGAACAAAGAGTGGCTTTCCCTCTTGTGGCTTCTAATACAAGCCTTGAACCCCATAGAGTTAGATGATGATTTCAAGCCCTTGTCTTGATGAAAAACTTCTTTTTGCTATGGACGTCGGCTGTAAGAGGGCCACTTCATCAAAGGGGCTCCAGTAATAGTAACTACTAGGATAACAATAGTAATTTTTATTATCTTTTACTGTGAACTACTGAGCTGATTGTAGTTTTACTCTGTTGTAATCTCTGGGACGGTCTAAACTGGGTTCACAGGTAGAAAGTGCAATAGCAGGAGCCCAATTTGTAAAGGTAGTTTCTAATTTCATTAAAATAAATGTACTGTGAACGTTTTACAAAATATGCAGTGTGAATCATGGTAGTGAATTTTAATCTCTTAATCAGAAATTGTAATTTTTTTGTTAGTATGGCTGGGTAACTACTCTAAGAAATAAGGTACGTATAACAATTTGCACTGTGAAATGGGTCAGAAGTGAAGATAAAAGCATAATGGAAAGGAAGACGGGAGAATAAAAGCACAATTCATCTGCTATAGTCTGTTTAAGGCACTTTACCAACAGTTCAGAACTAACACACATATGTACACACACACACACACACACACACACAAAAGGAGAGAGAGAGAGAGAGGGAGGAAAAGAGAGAGAGAGAAAGAGATTTAACAGAACCCTAAATGCAGTACAGATTTTCTCCTTTGAAACTGGAAAATTCATTTTAAAAACAGACTAGCAAGTTGCTGCCAATGTGAAAATGCATGCCAGCTTTTAAAAAGTGCCCCCTGCCTTTGGTACTGTATGTTTTTTCTCACTTAGAGAAGAGAATAAATGCTTTAGAGATATGAAAGCAATTAATTCACTTGTGCAAATTGCAGGTTTTAGGACCTAAGGAAGTTTGCTTTTCTATGCTTGATATTGTATAGAATGAGTCTATGGGATTAAAATAAATTAATAGTTTTTACTAGGAGCCCCAAAGTGACTTTTAAAAGGTCCATAGTCTCAAGGAATTTTGGAAGAAGGGTAAATGTCTCTATGCCAAACCATGTGGATTTTTTTTCTTTTCCTTTTAAAACCATTTTATTTTAAAAGAAAACATAGGCCCAGACAACCACACAAAACAAATGCATAGCTTAGTGAATCATTATAAGGCAAATACTTAGTAGCCACTACCCAGGTCAAGACATAGAAAGAACTTCAGTAGCCGTCAAAGGAGCCTTCCGTGTGCCCCGTCCCAGTTGACCTCTTTGTTTCTCCAAAAATGATGACAATTTTCAGTTAGCTATTTATAACTAACCCAAAAATCCTGGCTCTTAAAACAGGTGTTTATTTGCTCACAATTCTGCTGAACTGGGTCCAGGCTGGGTGGTTCTACTTTTTATTTTTGCTGGTGGTCATTCCTGTGGATGCATGCATCTGGTGGATCAGCTGGTGGCTGGACTTAGCTGACAAGGCTTTCTTGCACTCCGGGTGGCCTTTCTGCATGACCTCTCCAATAGGATACTGAACTGTTTAAATGGTGGGTCGGATCTTACATTGCTAGAGTGTAAAAGCATGTAGAAGCTTCTAGGACTTCTTGTGGCTTAGGCCTGGAATGGTGCTGCATTACTCTGCCACATTTTGTTGGTTAAAGCTGGTCTCAGGGCCAGCCCAGATTCAAGAGAGGACTACACACAGGCATGAACACCTATGTAGGCAGAGTACCACCTCACTAATCCTAGCTTTTATAATAATGTCTCCCTCTATTTCCTTATGGTTTCATCACCCAACTATGTATTTTTAAACATTGTAGTCTCACTCACTTAACAAGATGTCTCTTTTAATCTATACGTTTCCCCTGCATCTTTTACTTGCAGATGATCTGTTGAAAGGCTTGAGCTGTTTGATATGTAGAGTTGTCCACAGTCTGGAGTTTTCTCATGGTGCAGTTCCATGAATTTCTCCTGTATTTTCTACAAATTGACAGAGATGGTGAGACTTGATCAGTCTCACAATCAATCCTTTTTTAAAAACTTTTAAGTTCAGGGGAAGATGTGCAGTGTGTGCAGGTTTGTTACATAGGTAAACAAAGCACCATGGAGGCTTGTTGTACAGATTATTTCATCACCCAGGTATTAAGCCTAGTATTCATTAGTTATTTTTCATGATCCTCTCCCTCCCCCCACCCCCTTCACCCTCTGATAGGGCTCAGTGTCTATTGTTTCCTTCTATGTGTCCATGTGTACTTATCATTTAGCTCTCACTCATCAGTGAGAATAAATGGTACTTGGTTTTCTGTTCCTGTGTTACTTTGCTAAGAATAATGACCTCCAGCTCCAACCATGTTCCTGCACAGGACTGCATGCATGTGTTCATTGCAGTACTATTCACAACAGCAAAGATATGGAATCAACACAAATGCACATCAATAAAGAAAATGTGGTGCATATACACCTCGGAATACTATGCTGCCACAGAAAAGAATCAGTCCTTTTGTTAAGACTATAGGTGGTGGTATGTATTATTCATCTGGCGGTACATAATAGCTGGCTGCCTCTGTTTTTGTGATGTTAGTTGCTGTTCCGTTGATGCTTATTGCTGAGACCCATTAATTTATTGGGGGTTGAAAAATGGTGATATTCTAATATGTCATTTTGTTTTCATTTATTAGCTGGGATAATTTTATAGAGCAATACTTCCCATATCTGTCATTTGGTTACCTAGTATGATAGTTCAAAAGTAGGAAAAAAAAGTTATCTTTTCCTTTTATTTACCAGTGTTCAGTATAATCTATTGGTTTCTTGTCATCCCTTAAAGATGATCAATTGTCCTATAAAATCATGAACTCACGAATCCCATTGTAATTCTTATTTTTATTGAAGCTCCAATTTCGCATCATTGGCCAATGAAAAACTCTTGAAGTTGGCTCCTGAGTCTTTTGGAAATTACCCCGTAGTATTTGATAGCTTCCTTGCCATTTGGTATGTCAAGATGTTTTAGGTTCATCCTGTTTCTTTCCTGTCCCACACCAGGAGTAAGCAAAATCTATAAGAACCCCTGATTTCTTTTAGTGGGAAATAGTATTTCAATATTACAATTTGAGTCTAGCTATATGTTCATTGCTACAACTGAGTTGGCCGTTATTTCTGGACATTTTTTAGTTTACAGAACTAGGGAAAATGTGTCTTTTTAATATTATATTTATACATATCCTTTTTCACACTGAGAATCATGGTTCTCAAAGACACTAGGCAATGATAGAATTAAATATGCTCAAATTCTCATTTGCTTTATCATACCAAATACACACAACAGTCTCAGAATAATAATACAAATACTGCTATCATCAATTAAGATTATGGAAAGCTGTTGAACAAACTGTTTTTAAAATCAGAGACAGAATTTTTGTATACGCTAATCCAATTCTTCTCCAACTTTATTTTATGATTTTACTATGTTAAAACATATAATCATTATATTCTATTCTCTTTTCTCATTCACTCTTTGTTTCACAATTAAGTGTTATTTAACACATCAGTCCTTATGTTGATGTCTCTCTGGTGTTTAGAGTTCATTATCTAGTAGATTCCTCAAGAAGAGCTCATGGGAACATAACAAAGAAGTATGAAGATAGGATTAATTAAGTGGTTCAGTGATATCACCAAAAGCCAGCTTATTTCTTTCTACTGTCTGTGGCCCAGCTCTCTTATGGTTGAAAGGTGGCTGCAGCAGCAAATATTATTAAATTCTTAGGCACAGCAATGTCCCAGAGGCTAAAAAGAGATCTGTCTATTCTTTGAGTCTCCTTATAAGAGCAAGGAAGCCTTTCCCAGATGCCTTACTAGCAGACTTTCCCTTACATCCCACTGATCAAAATTGGGTCACACATTCCTTCCTAAGCCATCACTGGCAAGAGTATGGAATTATCATGGTTTGTTTAGACCAATCAAGATTCACCCCTGAACTGGGGTTAGGGCCATTTCTCTGAAGCACATGGTTATAGGGAGGGTCATGGATACCCAAACAGAATCAGGTTCAGTTTAGCAAGAAGGAAGCATGATGGCTATTAAGTAGGTAACCAACATTACAGATTTTGATAAGTGTGATGAAGGGATTAAAAATAGTACTGAGACAGAAAACTGATGGTGGCAATTGGGCATGGAGATGAGATATACTTGGCTGTGGTATTCAGAAGGATAATAAGTTGCTATCTGTGTGAAGAACAAGGGGTAGTACATTCTAGTTAGAAAGAACAGCATATGGAAGGGGGAGGAGGGGGAAGTACTTGAAGAAACTGAAGAAAGGGTGTTATGTTGGGAGTGTGGTGAGCAAGAGGGAGGTTTGATGGGACGGGATGCCTGTTAATATTTTGTTACCTGGCCGGGCGTGGTGGCTCATCCCTGTAATCCCAGCACTTTGGGAGTCCCAGGCAGGTGGATCACCTGAAGTCAGGAGTTCGAGACCAGCCTGGTCAACATGGTGAAAACCTGTCTCTATTAAAAATACAAAATTAGCCAGGTGTGGTGGCACATGCCTATAGTCCCAGCTACTTGGGAGGCTGAGACAGGAGAATTGCTTGAACCCGCGGGGGTTGAGGCTGCGGTGAGCTGAGACTGCACCACTGCACTCCAGCCTGGGCAAGATAGAGTGAGACTCCGTCTCAAAAAAAAAAAAAATTTTTTTTTTCTTTGTTGCCTGTCTGTCACCACTAGAATGTAAGGTGTATGAAAGCAGGGTCTTTATCTTGATTCATTGCTATGAAATTAACAGCACTCTCAGCAAATAGATCAGTGTCTGGTCCACAGTTCCTGACTGATAAATATTTGCTTAATGCATGAATGAAAAGAGAACAAAAAATTTTAAACTGTAGTGAATATCTCAGAAAGTAAGAGAAGTATTGCATTTGTAAAATAGGTTCAGGATATGATGAAGAAACAAAAATAGAATAAGAAAGAGCTCTTGGAAATTAAAAATCTGATGATCAACATTTTAGAAAATCCAATTGTTGCTTTGGAAAATAAAGTTGAGGAGATCTTGCATCTAAATTCCAAGATCTAAAATTCTTATTTAAATTTAAACTATATTTCAATTATCATTATCAACTTAATTTTCTCTTTAAAATAATTTTAAGTATGTATATGTCAGATATTACACATTTGTCATAGTTGCTGATAAAACTTGTCTTTATTTTAACTTTAAGCATCTGTCTGCTTTGCTTAAAGAGTAGAGCACAAACATTAAAAGATGGAAAATAGAAGAGGCAATGTAAAAAAAATTAAAGGGTCAGTCCAAAAATTTCAATATCTGACTAACAGAAGTCCCAGAAAACAGAGAACAAAGAAAATGAAGGGGAGAAAATTATTAAACAGGTAAAAGCTTATTTTCTAGAACAGAAGATCATGTGTCTCTGGATTTATAGGGCCAAAGAATTCCTGGACTTCACTCTGAACTGGAAATAGTTCATGCTCCCATCATCCGAAGTAGAAAGGCTTTATAATATATAGGTATGGGTTAGAGTCTTCAGCAGTAGTGAGCAAAAATTAGCCCTGGACTAGAAGGCTGCTCTGGACCTGATCTAATAACAATTTAAGAGCAAACCTCAAACAGATCAAGCTGATCCCAAGTAACTTAACTGCCTGCTTGAATAAAGTGCAGATTCTTTATAGGAATACAACAAAATACCCATTCAACAATGTAAAATTCACGATGTCTAATATCCAGCATCCAGTTAAAAACTATCATAGTAGACAGAAGAAGAAGCAGGAAAATATCCACAAGTATAAAGAAAATAAATCAATAGAAATAGACTCAGGAATTATAGACATGGTGAAATTAGCAGACAAAGATGGTAAAGCAGTCCGTATATGCTCCATGTGCTAACAGAGAGGCAAACGTGAACATGATGAGAAAAATGGAAGATATAAAAAAAAATCTTTCTGGTCTCCAGTCTTCAGGAAAGAGCAATATGACTACTGTGTTTCTGTAGCCTCCTGGAACATCTAGGCGGAATGTAGCTGTACTGACCTGCTACCAACATTCTCCATGGAGCTGGGAGAGGAACGAAGCAGCCTGCAGAGAACTGAATGTACACGGGGAGCTGCTGAGTTGGGGCTGGTCTGGGGCCAGAGCAGCTGAGCAGGATCAATTCAGAAATGAAGGAAAATTGTGGATGTTCCTTTAGAAAGCACATCATTATTGGTGGCCTTGTGACCTTAGTTCTGGTTTGCACACAGAACAAGTGACAATTTCCATGATTAGCTAAAAAGAATTCAGAGATTTTCCAAATTTGTATTGAATGTGTTTGTTTAAAGGATTATTTCTTGTGTAACTCATTCAGCACGAGTTACACAGGAAAAATTGCCTAAGCAAAGCAGATGCAGGCTTAGAGCTTAAATAAAGTCAAATTTTATGAGCAACAATGGCAAATGTGTAATATCTGGAGTATAAATATTTAAAATGGTTTTGTTAGAGAGGAGAGTTAAATTAGTAACAATAATTGAAAGATATGGTTTACATTTAAAGTAAGTAAGAATTTTAGAGCATGACTAAGACCTGAGCATGTCAAGTGATATGTAAGTTCCTAACTAAAAATGCTAACTCCTAGTCTGAGAAATGATAATCATTGTAGTAAAAGCTAACATTTGTTGAGTGCCTACTATGTGCCAGGCAAATAAATATCTCAGAAAAAAGGTAACAGGATATCAAATGCTCTTCCAGAAATTCTAAGTGTTTCTTCTAGAAATTCCAAGTATGCATAGCTTTTTCTTTAATGAAAAGGAGTATCAGCTTGATAGGATTTGAACACTCAGCTGCTTTAGCTACCTTAAATGAGCTAAATGGAAATATTTAGTGAACTTTTGATTCCATATCTCAATTCTAAATTATTTGGCTATTTGTGTGTGTGACTCCTTTGTCACACAAGCTGGAGTGCAGTGGTGTGATCTTGGCTCACTGCAACCTCTGCCTTCTAGGTTCAAGCGATTCTCCTGCCTTAGCCTCCTGAGTAGCTGGGACTACAGGCTCCTACCACCACAGCTGGCTATTTTTTCTTGTTTTGTATTTTTAGTAGAGACAGGGTTTCACCATGTTAGCCAGGCTGGTCTTGAACTCCTGACCTCAAGTGATTCACCTGCCTTGGCCTCCCAAAGTGCTGAGATTACAGGTGTGAGCCACTGTGCCAGGCCTTGGCTACTTTTTGAAGTGGATATTTTCAATGGGTGAGATGGTAGATTATAAATAGCTTAATCCAGATATTAAAATTCATCTAAATGTTAGCAACACATAATATGGAATTTATGAATAGGCCAAAACAGCCATTGCAACCACTTTAAGCTAACTTTAAATAAAATGATACTTTTTTGCAATTTCTTCATTATCAAATAAAATATTTATATTTGGGAAGTAAGGCATACAATAAAAAAAATAAAAATAAATGGAACTTTCACCTTTGTAAAACAGGCACGACAATTTCCTGAGGACTCGCTGAATCTGAAGTTGGATTCTCTGGAGATTTTGGACTTGTCGACTGGCTGCCTTCAGTTTCTGCTATGAAAATGAGGACAGTAGTAATGCCCAGTGAGAAAAGGAGAGTCAGAAATGAATAATATGATGTAGTAAATGTGATATAATTCTCACATTTCCAAGTCCTACCATTACGTTAATCAATTTGTTTTACTATCAGTAATGGCATCAGGCCTTTGTAGAGTAAATAACTGGCTTTCACATACTGCTGAATAATACCTAGCTCACACATTTGTTCTGCAGACTAATTAATGTTTCAGAGTGTTTAAACACAATGCCTCTACAGAAGCAATGGCATTATAATGTGTTGGGACACTCTAGTATTGTAATTAGTGCTAATTAGGTTCTTTTCAACAGCTTGTGGAATTTACAAATTACTGCCTGTAAGATATTCTGCTTTATTTATTCCTTATGAAAGAGTCAGATGCAAGGGTTTAAACAGGCAACTTTAAACAATTATTCTCAAGGTCCTACACATACTCCTCCCCTCAAACCAGGGAAGGGCAATAGGAAGACTCCCTTCTCGGGATGGTTGTGAGGGAGAGCAACCCCGAGTGGTATGCTAGGAGCCAGCTCACACTGACTGGCAACAGCTGAATCCAGGCATCTTTTCCTAACTCAGAGCTCAGTGACATCACATTGGTAGCTTGAAGTCAGCCATGGTGGGAGTCTTTTTGTGTTGTTGTTTTTTGAGACCCAGTTTACCAGCACATCACTGCTGGTGTCCTTCTCTTCAATGTAGGGAAGCTTGTGGCAATGTTAACCAGTGGGCAGTGGCCTGAAGCCGTGTTTCAGTTGTACATTAATTAGAATGGACTAACTGCTGAAACAGATATCCCTCAAAGCTCAGTGGCTTATGATGATTTGTATCTCACTCATCACACTATCCAAGGTGATTTGGTGGGGGGCTAATGAAGGGCAGTGGGCTTGTGTGTGGACCCAGACTCTTTTCATCTAGTGCATGGTACCATGGACACCTTTGGTGGTTTGTTGAAGCCTATGGACTCCTTTTTAGAGTAACATTTTTAAATGAAAAAAAAAAATATATAGAGGATGATAAAAGAAACCAATTTTATTGAACTGTAGTTATCAAAATATTTTTAAAATCTGTGATATGATAATATATGTGCTCTTTATTAATGCATTCAATGACAAGTTCTCATGGAGGGTTTAATAACTACTGTCGTTTTGAAGAAGTGCTATTCTAAGATATGCAGCACCTTAATGTGCTAGGAAAACATCTGTGAGCTCTATTGGTGACAAAGTCACAAGTACTGCTGAATTCCACTGTGTTTTGTTGCCTACAGTCAGAATTGGAGGAAGTGCTGAATTTGAGTTGAAGGTTAATGAAACACAGGTGTTCTTTTCCTCCAATGTTTGGATGGCCTGAATTCTATCCACAGAGCCCAAGATGGGCTACAGGCCCCAGATTAATAATCCCTGACTTGGCTGGGCATATCCCAGCACCTTAGAAGGCCCAAGGCAAGAGGATCACTTGAGACCAGTAGTCTGAGGCTGGCCTGGGCAACATAGTGAGACCTCATCTCTACAAAAAACAAAAATGAGCCAAATGTAGTGGCACATGCTTGTAGTCCCAGCTACTTAAGAGGCTGAGGTAGGAAGATCGCTGGAACCCAGGATGAAGTGATGCTGCAGTGAGCTGTGATTGCATGACTGCATTCCAGCCTGGGCAAGAGTGAGAATCTGTCTCTTAAAAAAAAAAGAAAATAAAAGATAAAAAGAATCCCTGACCTAGTGGCTGGTGGCTTCATGATCCTTACGGCCACAAAGACTAAGCAGACGCTGTGCATACATCTGCGGATAAGGGCCGATAGACAGTGGAGGATTATGTGGGTAGATTTTGTGCTCCAGGCCTGGAGGTGGCTTACATTATTTCTGCCCAACTTTCTCATCTCCACATGACACACCTTACCTTTGTATCTTTCAACTGGCAATTCCTGTCAAAGGTCCTATCCCTTGTTTTTATTGTCACCTTTTCCTTTATATCACCTCAGCATGTTGAACCTAACATTTCAATGAACACATTTTCTACTTTAAGTGGATTCTAATTTTGAAGGTAGGGTATATGCTTCTTATTCTTTATGTAAGAAAAGTTGAGACTGGGCTCGGTGGCTCATGCCTGTAATCCCTGTAATCCCAGCACTTTGGGAGGCTGAGGCAAGCAGATCACCAGGTCAGGAGATCGAGACCATCCTGGCCAACAGGGTGAAACCCCATCTCTACTAAAATACAAAAAATTAGCCAGGCGTGGTGGTGTGCACCTGTAGTCCCAGCTACTCAGGAGGCTGAGGCAGGGGAATGGCTTGATCCTGGGAGGCGGAGGTTGCACACTCCAGCCTGGTGACAGAGCAAGGCTCCATCTCAAAAACAAAACAAAAAAGAAAAGAAAAGATCAAAACCTTCTAAACCTATTTGTCCAGTGGAGCAGCCATTAGGGACGTATAACTAATGAGCACTTGAAATGTGGCTAGTCCCAATTAAGATATGATGCAAGTTTAAAATACACACCAATTTTGAAGTTTTAGTAGAAAGAAAATAACGTAAAATATTTAATTAATATTATTTAATACAAAACTATTAATAGCAATTACACATTGAAGTAATACAATTTTGGCCCTATGATTGGGGTAAATAACAAAAATTAAAACTAATGTAATCAGTTTTTAAAATTTTTTAATGTAGTTACTGGAAGACAAAATAACATTTGAAGCTTACATCTATGGTTCACATGGTATTTCTTTTAGACAGCTGCTCTTGAATAAAGATTTATAGAAGATTCATAGAGCTGCAAGGAAACCTAGAGATAAGCATCTAATCCAACTCTTTTATTGTAATCTCAGAAGCTGAATGAGCTATTCCCATCTGCCTAGCTAGTAAAGCACACATAGGCTTGGAATTCAGGTCTCTATACTCCTGGTGCAGAGCTCTTTTCATAGTCCATGGTATCCAACCAAACCAAACCAAACCAAACATTTCCAAGATTTAATTTTCCAGTTCAAACCAGAATATACTCTGATTCTGAGTTACACATAAGCACCCTGAAAATGACAAGTCTTTTTTCCAATCTGGTGTATTATTCAACCCTTGACTTAAAACTTAAGGATAATTTCCCCTGCCCCTGAAGACTGCAGGCACAAGCAGCCAGACAGACAGGCTGGTGCGTGACTCCCTCATTAACCCAGATAAAAGAGGCCCTGAGGTCGTTTGCCTTTGCCCTGGTCTTCTGCATTTCCCTTAGCTGAATGGTTAAACTCACAAAGAAATGCTAAAATATTCTTATCTCTTCTGAATTTTGTCTTAAAGGGATGGAAAGATGTGAAAACCTAGTATTTCACATGACTACCCCTTTTTCCTAGCCAGAAGGTGGCACCCTGGATAGCATTTAAGGGAAATAATGGATGAGTTTCACTTTCTTTTGTCTCATTTTCTGTTCTTGGCTTCCACTCTAGACCTATAGCCAAATTCCCAAGGTCTGGAATATTTTCTGACCTTTTTGTCCTAGAATATTCCGAGGTTTTCCCCACCCAACTCACTCCCCCTCTCTAACTCACCAATTTCCATAAAATCATATTTGAGCCATTGTGTATGTAGATAATGTTTCAGATAACGGCTTAGATTTTTAAAAAGTTTCTTATCTTAAACAACGTAGTGCCAATACATAATCTTTCCCTCTTGGGAATTTTAAGTAATGAAGTGCTCCTTGAATCATATAATTTGTAGTTGAAATTGAAATAACATCATTACCTTATTCAGTGTTCTTTGGGAAACATCCCCGCTAGGCTCTAAGGTTGTCTCATTTTCTCTGAACTTTCTCACCATTTTCAGTGGTTTCTGGAATGTTAAGTTCTGAGAAGCCATAAGATATGTCTCCTGACCCATGACAACTTTAGTGACTAACCCACTTACTGACACATTTCATGTTTCAGCATTTCCTCCCTTCAGTATCATTATTTGGCACTTTCACAAGAAACTCCTGAGGTGTACTATAGCTAACTGCTTTGTTTATTTCAAATCATCACTGCTATTGACATCGGTGGATGCCTGAGAAAGGGAGCACAAACCTTCATGTCTCCATATGTTTTTAATGAAAATATCTGAGGCCTTAAGGTGTGTTGATAACCAAACTCAGCGTTTCTCCAGGAATATGTTTAAATTTTTGCATTGTTTCTTCTAAGGAGAAATATACACATATGATGTATTTTGCAAAAGAGCATAAGTTTCACTAAGATATGTAAAAGATGCTTTCAAAATGATATTTGTAATATGTCTCATTTTTAGAAGAGTGAACAAAATAAAATGAACTTACAGAGTAACTAAACCCTTAAAAAACATTTACCATAAAATGTTAACTGTGCAGCTTTCTTGATTCAGTAGGGCACTGGCTGTGGAGGTAGAGCACCCAAGTACAGATAATGGCCCCATCTCTTGCTAGCAGTGCTACCTTCTGCAAGTTATCTAACCTTCTCTAACCTTGGTTTCTTCCACTACAAAGTGGGGATAATAGTACCTCAGAAGGCTGTTGTAAAGACTCATTGCACTAAATCCTTGTAAAGCACTTAACACTGTGATAGGGACATGGACTCTCAACAACTGGTAGATGTTTTATCATTTATAATAGTATACCTTCTGCAATCTAAAGTCAAAGATTTTAAATAAACTGTAGATCAAATAAAATACTTTTCTTCAAAATCCTTAGTCAACCAGTCCTGGAGCCAGTTGGAACCAGAACTGAATTTCTATACATTTTCTATAATTTATGGAGTTGAGACTACAGCATGCTTCAGACTTAAACTTAGACAGCATAAACTTGAGGGGCAAGTACATGAACTTGGTGCAGAAGAACTTGTTTGAATCCTGGTTCTGGCACATACCATGTGACTTTGGGCTTGTCTTTAGGCCTCGGTTTTCTCATTAGTGAAACAAGTTGTTTAATTGATGGATTAACTCTTTTCAAAAAAACTTACTTAGAATGAACTTATAAACCTTAATTTGGAGCATTTAGTTGAAGCTTGTGCAACCCATGGCCCGTGGGCTGCATGTAGCCCGGAAAGGTTTTGAATGTGGCCCAACACAAATTCGTAAACTTTCCTAAAACATTATGAGATTTTTTTGTGTGTGATTCTCTTTTTTAGCTCATTAGCTATCCTTAATGTTAGCATATTTTATGTATGGCCCAATACAATTCTTCTTCTTCCAATGTGGCCCCGGGAAGTCCAAAGACTGGACACCCCTGGTTTAGTCCTTAAAACCTCAAACGTCATGGAACACATCAATTTCTTTTTTTTTCTTTTTTTGAGACAGGGTCTTGCTCTGTCACCCAGGCTGGAGCATAGTGGCGCCATGGCTCACCGTAACCTCAGTCTGCTGGACTCAAGCTAACCTCTCACTTCAGCCTCCTGAGTAGCCGGGACTGTAGGCATGTGCCACCACACCTGGCTTATTTTTTCAATTTTATTTTGTAGAGATGAGGTCTTGCTACGTTGCCCAGGCTGATCTTGAACTCCTGGACTCAAGCAATTGCCCACCTTGGCCTCCCAAAGTGCTGGGATTACAGACATAAGCCATCATGCCTGGCCTATCTATTTCTTATAATAATGAAGCATTCATTGTGTGTCTTTCCTTCTAGTCATCAAATAGAAATATGCCCTGTTCTGTGAAACAGGATGAACAAAACAGACTAAATCCCTGCTCTCATGGGACTTACATCATGGAGGTGGTGGTAGGGAGAAATAAAATTAAGAAATAATAAGATGGTATCGTTGCCAAGGAAGATGAAGCAGGGAGGTCCGTGTGGTTACAGAGGAATGAGCAATGGGAACTGTGAGCAGAGACAGGGCAGCAACGTAGGTGGGATCACATCTTAGGGGGATTTATAGGCCATTGGAAGGACTTGGGTTTTTACCCTGTGTAAGAAGAGACACCATGGGGAGTTTCGAGGAGAGGAATGCCATAGTCTAAATTATCTGACTGTTGTGTAGAGAATAGACTGTAGGGGAGACAAGGGAGGAAGCAAGTCAGACAGGAAGAAGCTAGAGCTGTGATCCAGGCCAGGGATTATGGTGGTGTGGACTAGGGGGTAGCTGGAGGTAATGAGACATGGTTGGGTTATAAATACATTTTGGAGGTAGAACTGACAGGATTTGTTGATGAAGTATGTGGAATATGAGGGGAAAAAAGTGGCTTCAAGGATGACTCCACGATTTCTGACCTGAACAAAAGAAAGAATAGAGTTGCTGCTTATTGAAAGAGGGAAGACTGAGGGAACACATTTGAGGGAGAAAATGAAGAGTTCTCTTTTAGACAGGCTAAGATTGAGATTCAAGTGGAGATGTCAGCTAAGCCGATGGATGTCTCATCTGATAATCACTGTCATTTGTTAAGTGGCATCTTTAACTACCTGCCAGGCACTAGGGTAAGAACATTATACACGTTACCTCATCTAAATTCTCATAATAACCCTCCAAGATAGGTACTGTTATCATTTGCAGATGGTGAGACTGAAGCCCAGGGAGACTGTGGCAAAGGCCACGTAGCTAATATTTAGTGCACATGGTCCTTCTTGAAGCCAAAGCCCTACTCTTGCATACAATGTCACTCACTACACAGCCACTAGAGGAGGCGGCTGGGTGTCAGAAAAATTGAGCTGAGTTCATGCTTCCATAAGGAGTTTGCTGTATGGCTTATATCCATTGTCTCAACCTTTTTCTGTCTTAATTCTCATGGATACCTTGAAGGTTATTAAATTCAGGTCAGAAATATCATTTACTATTTAAGAGCAGAAAGATGCTGATGATATATGCTTACAGTATATTTTACGTCTGATGATTACAAGTAATTTTCAGCACCAAATATTGTAATTCAAGGGAGCAGTAAGAACTGTCATGTAATGAAATTATTGTTTCCCAAGGAAATAAGGTTGGATGCTGATCTATGTCAATTGTTGTCTTCTTTTATAGCTGAATTAGGCATTTGGCCATGACTTTTCATTTCTAGCATAACCTAATCGAAAACCAGCTTCTTATTTGTGACGCTCTTGAGCAAGTGAAGTTTTTCAATCTATATTTCACGATAGCCTTTAGATGAACAAGCAGAAGTATTATCATGATGTTCTCATTTGCATAAGCATCTTCTTGACAGGTCATCAGATATCTTTATCGTTCTTGGGTACATTTCATGAGCTGCTGAAAGCATTTCATGATCTCTAGCAATTCATCTTTTTACCTAGCTTAATGGCCCTTGTTACATATCAGGAGAATGATGGAGTGAAAAGGCAATGTGTCCAGGGCCTGCCTGCCTAAAAATGTGGAGAAAATTACATTGGGGAATAAATTATATTAACTCCTTCTCATCATTCAGTTACCTTTTGTAAATTTCATCTCAC
Organism: Rhinopithecus bieti; assembly: GCF_001698545.2. Lineage (NCBI taxonomy): Eukaryota > Metazoa > Chordata > Mammalia > Primates > Cercopithecidae > Rhinopithecus > Rhinopithecus bieti. Next base: position 3,816,585 of record NW_016813373.1, on the reverse strand, counting down.
TATGCTAAACAATCCTGGATGGCCTGGGAAAAATGTCGTGCACCTTCTCACCAACAGGTTCAGATTCCTTGTTCATCGTCAAGATAATAGAGACCAATTATATTATCTCATGAGATTATCTGCATCTAAATTAACAGACTCCTCCGCACTAGTGAACAGGGTGAATGTATTCATTTGGGTTGGGGTTGAGTGGGGTTCTTACCTTTATAACTCTTGTTTTTTTAAAATGATTTTGGAGATAAAGCAAATAAAAAATTATTATCTTGATGGAGTAGTTTTAAAGAAACATTTGATGGAATTATCTTTTTATTGTTTCATTCTTGGCCTCCACTCAACAATAACGATGGTGGTAGTGATGGTGATGACTGTTGACTGCCTGGGGGTGTAAGAGCCTTACCTGCAGCTGGTCTGTGACAGAGCAGGGACCCAAACCCAGTACTGCATAATTTTCTGTGGATATTGTCATCCCCAATTTCCCAATTAGAAACTGAGACTTAAATTCTAGTCTGAGATTCTTCACTTGATTATGTGCCCCTTAGCATAATCCTAGTTCAATTTTAAGAGTTACTCTGAAGGAAAACTTTTTTACAGAACTAATGACTCCTCTGCTTTCAGAGGGAAGTGCAGTGTGCTATCTCTTACCCTTACTTAAACTTATAGTAGGTTGGACAAGCAGGAGAAAAACTTGGGTGGCTGTGTGACTCAATGGAAAGAGTGGAAGAAGGATTCAGGGCAGCCCATGTTTGGGTACTCTTTGCACAACTTATATGGCTGAGTTTCAGTTCCTTTGTATGTGAAATGGGATAATAACAATTAATTTACATTTTGTCGTGAGAATTAGGTTATGCATGTACTGTATTCTATTCATAAGGGCTCAATAAGTGGTGGTTACTCTTTTTTTTTTTGAGATGGAGTCTCGCTCTGTCGCCCAGGCTGGAGTGCAGTGGCACATCTTGGCTCACTGCAAGCTCCGCCTCCCGGGTTCACACCATTCTCTTGCCTCAGCCTCCTGAGTAGCTGGGACTACAGGTGCTCACCACCACACCCAGCTAATTTTTCATGTTTTTTTTTTAGTAGAGATGGGGTTTCACTGTGTTAGCCAGGATGGTCTGGCTCTCCTGACCTCATGATCTGCCCACCTCGGCCTCTGAAAGTGCTGAATATTCCACTTTCAAAGAAAAGAAAATCTCTCGCCAACTGTCAGAGTACAATAAATCCAAAAGATCCAAAAGATTTTAGAACGAGAATTAGGGAAAATATTAAAAGCCATTACTTTTATTTAAATATTTTAAGTAACAATTAGTTCTGACTCTAAATTACTACATAAAACACAAAGAAAAATAGAAAAAAAGTAAATTATCCATGATCCTTCAATCTGTTGTTAAGTAATATTAGTATCTATTTCCTTTCTCTTCTTTCTCTTTTCAATATTTCATATAAGCATATCCACACACATAAAAAACAAAATTTGGATCATATTTTGTATAAATCTTTATACTGCTGCTCCACATTATATTGTAAACATTTCCCTTATCATTAAATAGTCTCCAAACTCTTAAATTTTACTGGCTGTGGAGGATACTAGCTGTCATATATCCTATAATTTATTTAACCATTCTCTTCTTGTTGGAAATTTAGGTCATTTTAAATTTTTCATTACTATAAATAATATTTTAGTGAACATCCTAATGCATAAATATTTATATGAATCTCTGATTACTTTCTTAGAATTACTTCTTAGGTGTCAAAATGTGCATAATTTTTTAAAATTATAGTTTTAAGAAGAAAGGCCATCATAGATGCATAATATATCAGCCACACTGAATTTCTCACCTCTTGGAACACAGTAACTGGTCTGGACTCTCGGTAGCAGAAGTTTTATCTTATTCATTTTCCTACCCCTTTTGTGTTCCATGATATCTGTCCTATTAAGGTCAACTTGTTTGTTGAATGAATGAATAAATGAATACATGTATGCTTTGAACAGAAGTTAATTGAGTCTAGACCTGTTTCAGATAGAAATGTGCTGGAATTAGCTCTTTCTAAGTACCATATATATCTAAGGAACTCTTGAAAACAAATTCATAAGCTTATATAATGGACCATTATGATAGTTCTTATTCCTAAGGATTCTTTTATTTTATTTTCTATTTTGAATATCCCAATATGCTTATCTGGGACTAGGTTGAATAAATAATTTGAGAATTCTTTTCTCCATTATTTTCCACTTTGCTGGAAGTGGAACATTTGGGGGACATTTCTGTATGTCTTATAGTTTAAGGAGATTACGGTAAAGGAATAAACATCACGTGCTTGCTCTTTTGAAAGGGAATTTGAAGGTCATTAAAGATAATTTCATGCTTGAATGCCCTTACCAAGGGGGTAAGCAGCTTTCAATACCTCCAGTAATAAGAAACTCACTATCTCCTGAAGCCAATCAATTCATATTTGGGCAGTTATTTTGTTAGTGAGTTGTGCCAGGACTGAATTCTTACTAGTTTCTGCACCGCCTCTTGGCTCACACTTAGTTCCTGTGCCAAGTCCTCTGCCATTTCCTCTTGCCTAGGCCCAGCCAGCTGTCTCTGGTCTCTGGCCTCTGGCCCTTGATCAGCACAAGGCTCCTGTCTATATAGGAAGGGGGGTTCAATGTACAGGAATCTGGGATTCAAACCCAGGATTATTTGGTCAAAGCCAGGCCTTTTAAAAAATTATTGCTGGAAAATATACATATTTATCATGTTAAACATTGGTAAGTGTGCAATTCAGCAGCATTAAGTATATTCACAATATTGTATAACCATCACCACTATCTATTCCCAAAACATTTTCATCATCACCAACATAAACTTTATACTCATTAAATAATAACTCCCCATTCCTTCTTCCCCCAGACCCTGGTAACCTCTATTTCACTTTCCATCTATGAATTTGCCTGCTCTATGTGCCTCATATAGTTAAATAACACCATATTTGTTCTTCTGTGTCTGAAGCCAAACTCTTTTTTACTACACCCTACCTTCATAGCATCGCTTTCTATCACTAATGCAATTTGTCTACTTAACCTTTTTAAAGTCATTTGAGTACAAGAACTGTCACACTTTTACAAAGATCTCAAAGACTTGGACTACATGTCATTTGATCCAACAGAAGGCAAGGTAGGAGAAACAATGCACTTTTTTTTTTGGACAGAGTTTTGCTCTTGTTGCCCAGGCTGGAGTACAATGGCATGATCTTGGCTCACTGCAAACTCTGCCTCCCGAGTTCAAGTGATTCTCTTGCCTCAGCCTCCGGGGTAGCTGGGATTACAGGCATGCGCTGCCACACCCAGCTAATTTTGTATTTTTAGTAGAGACAAGGTTTCTCCATGTTGGTCAGGCTGGTCTCAAACTCCCGACCTCAGGTGATGCATCCGCCTTGGCCTCCCGAAACAATGCATTTCTTTGTTTTGAACTATATACTCCTTTTAAGGCAGCTTTTTCTTCCTGTTGTTCCAGATTTCTTTTTATGAAAATATGAGGAGTGGAGAATGTGGCCCTCCCCTCCCAATAGCAGTTATTCTAGTTTTATTCTGCTTTTAAAAGAAATATCTCTATTATTTCTCCAATAAATTTGATAGCAACTTTTAGTTTAAAAACAATTACTATTTGCGATCTATTTTTTTATCATGAAATTTCAAACCTTCCCACTAATATCAACTCCATAATCTTTCCTGGTGCTATAATTAAGCTCCAAGGCTTAAATAAATCTGCATACATTTCCATTCATCCTTCCTCTTTCCTCTTTTTGAAAATCAGATCTACATTTGTCCAACTCTTCCAGCACTCCCACAGGTTGACAACAGTTTAGCATTCTTATTTGTAAATTTTCTCAGCATGCTGGATTGTTGTTATTTTATAGAATCTCACTGTTCACTTTAAATCTCTTTACTAATCTTCAGCTTCCTTTTTCTGTAACCATATTTAGTCTACTATTTTAAGTCTGAAAATCACTATTCTTGGAAAAGAAGTAATTATGAAAGTAATAGGGGAGCAGTTCTCCTTTCACTTTGTTATTCCAGCAACATGATGTCATTGGTGCCAAACATCTGGCTTATTTCTCCCTTGTATTCCTTTTGTTCGTAACATAACCATGAGAATGCTTCTTGCTGTTTTTACAAAGTATAGGTCTTAATCTGTCTGTCTCTATTTTTTAGGAGACCCAAAACTCTCTTGCATTTGTCGTTGAGGAGCCCCTCTTTCTTTTTTTTTAATCCTAGCACTTTGAAATCAGCAGTCACAATAGAACTATGTAGAAAACCCCATCCTTTCTTCCTTGGTGGAATCACCATCTGTGACTATACAGACAAAATTGTCCATAGTCTGTGGACAGATGGATGCTATTTAACTCTCATTCAGAAGGCTCTTCCCACAGAGTCATGATTCTGCTTCTGCTGAGCCTTTTGAAATCTGCCTTCTTGAAGTCCAGGCTTTCTTGTCATCTTTTCAGTGACTCTCTATCTGGCTATAAGAAATGTCAGGGTAAATGTCTTTTATCTATTGCTGTTGGAATGGAGTTGGACAATTAACCAAAAGACAGTTAAAGTAGCAAATTATTAAAAGATACACATATCTTGAATCTTTTAACTTAAAATATATTAATGAAACCAATATATTCACTGGCTACTCTTTGACATAGGGCTAAGGTCTTTTTTTAAAGATTGCTTGCAGTCCCACATTGTCATTTTTGCATCATCTATACTTTTCAGTCTTAATTTCTTTTAAGTTGGGCAAGACCTTGTAAAGAAATCTGATGACAGAATCCATCTAGATCTGTATTTATAGTTGTTTTACCTATGTGTAATTTAACAGTAATTATTTTTAGAAACTCTTTATCAAAACTTTCTAAAGCATATTTTACGAAGAGAGTGAAAAGCCTTGGATGAGTAGAGGGTGGTTAAGAGGGTTTCTGCCATGTTCTCGCATGACATCATTGATTTTAACCAAGGTTCATTATTTCACTTCACTAGCTGGTATCTCTCCAAGTAGCAGTTCCCCTGGTTACTTCCTCTCTATATAAAGAAAAATTCAGTACAGGCAGTAACTTGCCAGACTTTCTGCTTTTAGTTTAGAGTTTCCAATCAAATGTAGTGGAAGTTTCCCATCATAACTGTTTCATGCCTCTATGTCAGCATTGTAAACTAAATTAGGAACATATCTCTCATTTCTTCCGTTTGGACAGACAGTTTGTTAATATCTATTTCATTAATATTATGATTTCTTTTCCTCTTATTTAATGCTTTTTCAAATGCCTCTGCATTTTCATTACCATCTAGGTGCATGGATTTTCACACAGGTGAGGGGTATTTGTTTACCTCCTTTCCTTACAGATATTTCTCTAGAATACTACTAAATCCTAGTAATTATTATGAGATTGTATTTACCACCTTATTCTCAAGTTCCCATGCTCTGGCCTGGACCTATAGAGCTATAAGACCCTTGAGAGTATTACTTTGGAAACGTTTTCCAGTTGTTTTCCTGTAGGAATCTCATGGCTCCTCTCCCACTATTCTTTTCCCCATGACATTACTGCAGACCTTTATGGTAACTGATTTCATGGTTTTATATAAGTATTGCTCTCTTTACTCTCCTATACTAAGTTTAGAGACAGCTTAATGGTCTCCAAGACGTTCTTGTCCTCATGCCATGTACTCCAACCCTACCCAAAGTCCATTCCTGCATTACCTAAAGGCCACCAAACAGAAAATATCCTAGTCACCACGTACCTCTTCATAGTTAGCTGTTCACTTTCCCAATATTCTCTCTTTTTCAAAGTCCTAACTATTGAGAGGAAGAAGCTATAACAACCCCACCTGTGTGCCTGGGTCTTCTAGTCTTCAGCTTGTGACTTCTTAGATGCCAATGCTGCTTCTCTGTCTTCTAGCAGTGAGGTCATTCCCATAAAGACCCAAGTATTGAATCACGGATTAGTAGGCTTAGTATGTCTCAGAAGACTGTTATAATCTAGAACTAGTCACCAGAAAGATGGACAGCAAGCTTGACTGACCGTATCTTATCTGCACAGAGCCTTTCATTATCACCAATAAGGAACAGTGACCATCATCCACCCTCTACCCTTCTACTAGTAAAAGGGTGTCCTTTTCCTCCATGTACACAAAGACAGCAATCAGCAACGTTCGTAGAGGTAACTGTGTAGCTGTTGCTGTACCATGTGTCAGGGACAAATGTAGTGTCTGATTTTCCACGTCTTTTTGCAAGATCATCTTATCCATCTCACCCTGTTTTTGTGATAAGCTTAAAATCCTGAGCTTTATTTTTTCCCTTTGGGTTGTATTCTTCCATAGTGAACTATATACTCTTATATCGCCTCAGTGTCTGGTGTAGTGTGTTGGAAAACTTAGAACTTAATAAAGATTTTTAAGTTAATTCACATAAGCTAAAATTCCACTTATATGAGCAAAGATTTTGGGAGTAATTTTTAAAAATATTATTTATTATTATTATTTGCTTCTCTTTGATAGCCGTGGTACTAAGATTTTGGGGTCATTTTGAACAATAATTTGCAGTTGCTGAGTTATTAGTCTATGACTTGATACACTGCATTTCCTTAGCAAGTTGCATATATTCAAGCAGCAAGATATGTGGTCAACTTCTAAATAGTACGGTTGTTGTTGTTGTTGTTTTTCTGTGTCATTCAGCATTATCCTCTGAACCCCAAATACAACCTCTTTGCCTCTATCAGGAAAATAGAAATTCTTCTCTAAGAAATGGCTTTGGTGCATTGGGAGACTAGAGTTGCAGTGATCGGGTGCCTATATTAATCCCAAAGAGTCATCATTTGAAAAATTGAATTTAAGTCTGAAATAAAACATCCATAAGATTGAAATGTAATCTCTTTTCTTTATTTTCTCAGGCTAAACCCCTTGTTTTTCCATTTGTTGGTCAATGCAGGCTTCCCGTGGAACTCATTCTGATCAAATTTTGTAACTGAGAATATCAGCCTTGCTAGTTTCAGAAGGGTTCTTCACAGACATCTAAATCAAAGTGTCTTGACTCCAGGTCAGGGAATTGGAAGGAGCAGAATTTTATGTCTACTATGTTTTTCTTTCTGGCATCCAAAGCTTTCGGCAGATTATTAAAGGGGCTTATGACCCAAACGTAATCATTTTTATAGACATCTTAGATTATAAGAAGAGATATCACTTTCCAAAACAGCAAAATGCTAAGCTCTCATTCCCCACTGATGTTCTTCTGTTCTTCTCTTTGCCTATTACTTTTCCTCTTCTTGGAAAGAATAATTGAGGATTTTCTGAAACATCCTGATTTTCGAGTCACATGGAGGTGCCTTTTCTCATATTAGATGTGAGAAACCACAGGGCTGGCTGCGTTGTCAGTGCAGACTTACAAGGTGAGTGTGAGACTGCTCCTATCAGCCACTGCCTCAGAGCTGAGTATGGCCAGTTAGGTAGGCACATCAGCAGGCAGCGTCCAGGAGGAACCTGATTCTTTTTTTTTTAATTTTTTTTTTTTGAGACGGAGACTCACTCTGTCGCCCAGGCTGGCGTGCAGTGGCGTGATCTGGGCTCACTGCAAGCTCCGCCTCCCGGGTTCACTTCATTCTCCTGTCTCAGCCTCCCGAGTAGCTGGGACTACGGGCGCCCGCCACCACGCCCGGCTAGTTTTTTGGATTTTTAGTAGAGACGGGGCTTTACCGTGTTAGCCAGGATGGTCTCGATCTCCTGACCTCGTGATCTGCCCACCTCGGCCTCCCAAAGTGCTGGGATTACAGGCTTGAGCCACCGCGCCCGGCCGGCTTCTGTCAGTTTCATCTGTGTTCTTCCTACTATACTAGAGATGTGGTCCAAAGCAGTTTTTGTATTTTATAACCCACAAATTGTATCTCTTTTAAATTGAAAACAACTAAATGGACTTAAAAAAGTATGACTTTAATGCACACAGGAAGTGGAAAGATACAGTACTTACGAAGTTCTTTTTTTGATAGTTTATTATTGTGTTTCTTGGTTTGTATAACTTTCATTATGACCTATCAGCTCCCTGAGAAATTATTCTGCAGATCAATAATTTGTGTGTATTTGAGTAAATGATAACTCAAAGACTTCAGTAAACTTGTCTACTTAGTTTGTTTTTTAAAAAACTGTAGGCACAATTATGATACTATGCATTGTCTTAAGGTAGTTTCTGTTATTGGGCTATTAGCTATGGGAGGTTGAGTCAAGATTAGTCAGAGAGCCGCAGAATGAGTGGTTGAAAAATTTGTTACAAGTTAGGGCAAATATGGTCTCCTCTGTCTCTGAGCAGCTGATCTGTTACTGAATCCTGGTTGTAGCTGCATCTCTGAGAATATTGCAGAAACATGACCACAGACATCAATCTGTGTTATTACTTAGCATGGAACACAGGGAAACACTTCTCACTGGCATTTACTAAACAGAGTAAAACAACTATCATTGTAAGATACATGTGTTATGCTCCTCCATCTCACACCCCCAGGGATCTAAATTCAGGAGATCTAGGGGATCTTTCCCACTTTTTTTTTTTTTTTTTTGAGACGGGGTCTTGCTTTGTATAAGCCCAGGCTGGCGTGCAGTGGTGCGATCTCGGCTAACTGCAGCCTTGACTCCCCAGGCTCAAATGACCTTCCCACCTGAGCCTCCTGAGCAGCTGGGACTACCGGCAGGTACCACCATGCCCGGCTAGTTTTTGTGTTTTTTGTAGAGACAGGGTTTTGCCATGTTACTCAGGCTGGTCTCAAATTCATGAGCTCAAGCAATCTACCTGCCTCGGCCTCCTAAAGTGCTGGGATTATAGGTATGAACCACTGCGCCCGGCTCTCCCACATTCTTTAAATGAAAGTGTTGACATTTTAGGTCTTTAACTTTCCTAATTTAGAATAAGACTTAGAGTTGAGAGGGAAAGGATTGCCAAATAGCTTCAATTGCTTTAGTTTACTTTCCTTAATTTTCTCTCTTCAAACTCTTCTTTCTTTTCCTCCTTCCATTTGTTAAAACTATAAGTGCTTTGGGTACTGTCGTAAGTGATGTTCAGAGTCAATACAATGTATATCAAATTTTCCGATAATGTGAACTGGAAAATAATTGGAATATAAGAAAGGATAGACTGATATGTGTCCGGATGCCTTCTCTGTTGTCCCTGTTTCCGGCACATTGCCCCCCTAACCCGCTGGGAGATGTAGGGAGTCAACCTGTTCAACACGTCTCAAGCAGATGGAGTGATGAAATGTTGATTTCACCATACTTTCCCACTAAGAAATAGAATGGTCCTCCTCACATTTTTGCAGCGGTCATCTATTTCATCTATTAACTGAGAATGCAGAGTGTGCCTGAGCATTTTTACTCACAGAACTAATGAGAAAAGTTAAAAAAAAATTTATTATGCAAGTGGTTTGCTTGACTTTCTTGCGAAATGCTCATAGGAAGTTAACAGGAATTGTATTATTATCAGAAGGTTTTAAGACAACACAATTTTCCCCCTAGCCCACTACCAAAATACATTGCGGTATACTAATTTACACAAATTAGGGTACTATATACTTGTTACTATGCTTTCATCAGAAAAGCATTTAAAATCAACAGATCGGCCGGGCACGGTGGCTCAAGCCTGTAATCCCAGCACTTTGGGAGGCCAAGGCGGGCGGATCACGAGGTCAGGAGATCGAGACCATCCTGGCTAACACGGTGAAACCCCGTCTCTACTAAAAATACAAAAAAAAATTAGCCGGGCGTGGTGTTGACGCCTGTAGTCCCAGCTGCTCAGAGGCTGAGGCGGGAGAATGGCATGAACCCGGGAGGCGGAGCTTGCAGTGAGCCGAGATCGCGTCACTGCACTCCAGCCTGGGTGACACAGCGAGACTCCGTCTCAAAAAAAAAAAAAAAA
>NW_016813373.1:3780023-3806306 GCF_001698545.2 Rhinopithecus bieti | reverse complement strand
AAAAAAAAAAAAAAAACATCACATCATAGATTGTCTTCTTTCCTATATTTTAAAGCCACTCAAAGCTGAGTGGTATGGGAGAAGTCTGTGGTATTATACAATTTGAGGAATTAAAAAAGTTCCACATTACTGCCAGGCCTGCTAAAGTAATTTGGAGGAATTTATTTACTGTCATGCTTCCTTGCTACCATTTACAATCACTGATTTGTTAAAACTAGATGTTTTGCAGTGGAAGTGGAGATTGTATTTAGCCTCTGAGGTCCAGCCACGGTTCTGCTGGTGCCGGTAATCCAGAGGCTTTGGCTCCTGAGGTCTCTTGTCAACATGGTCTCTGGGAAGCCAGTTACCCGCAATGTCCTTTTTCAGGGCACAGGGTATCTGGCCAGAATCCCCACTTAGCCCAGGACCTGACCCCTTCACCTATTCCCTCTTATTCTGTATCTGGAGACTTTGCCTCTTCGCTGGTTTTATCTCATCCCAGAAATAGTCTAAAGTCTTTCAAATTCAAAATCACCATCTGCTTATTGGATATTTTTTCCTGAAGATATTCTGAGACACACCCAGACCAGATATTTGTCACTGAAAATTTTAATTTATTCCACATTTTCCAAATGCCATAATGGAGCGTGGAGATACAGAGATGAATAGGATTTATCCCTACCCACCAGAGGTATGCAATCTAGTGTGGGACACAGAGCTCTAAGTATGGAATAATGATAGCAGCTAGCATCTATAGAGCCCTGACCTTGGTAGGTATAGCGGTAAGCCCTTGACATAACTTACTCCATGTAATCCTAGCCAGTTCTGTAGGTATCAGTATCTCCATTTCCTAAATGAGGAAAGCAAAGCACAAGAAAGTTAAATAACTTGCCTACAGTTTTTCTGGTGACAAGTGGCAAAGCAGAGACTTAAAACCAGGCAATCCAGGGGCTTTAAGTGATTCTTAAATATTATGTGATAAATGCATTTAAAATGTGTCTGGAATGGGCTTTGTGAATTTCAGAAAGGGAACTAAATTCTATCTAAAAAGAGGATGCTTCTCAGAGGGAGTAATGTTTGACATGAGACCTGCAGAAGGAAAAAGGAAGGAAGCTTGCAGAGGAGCCTTGGTGACAAGGAGCATGCTATATTGTGGGGACAGTAAGAATAGGGGAGAAGCCTTGGCCTTGTCACTTTCTGCCTTTTTGGTTTATGCAGTTGTCTCTGCCTAAGATTTTTTTCTACCTTTGTTTCTGCCTCCAGTTACTCCCACTGGAAGTGTCACTCTCTTTTAAACTCAGAGAGCCTTGTTTATGGCACTGATGTGGTACCCAGTGCATTCTGCTTTGTACTAAATATGCTGTATCTCACCTTTGTGTCAGTACCAAACTGTGTTCTTTGTAATTCTGCAGCTTCTAGTACATTTGTGCGTAGTAGCAACTCAATGCACATTTGTTGAATGTTGAATGAATGCTAATCAAGGCAAGACAAGCAAAATTCTCAAATAAGTCAAAATGATCCCTCATTCTTTCCAGATGGAATGGTAGTTCATTTGCTTCAGGAATAAATTAGCCAATGGATGTTTCATAACATAACCGACCCCAAGTAACTCAATTTAGCTGCTGAAGCCAGCTTTTAAAGATGTAGTTTATCCACTGGCCATAGGATATTGGCTATGATTACTGGAGCAAGCCCTAGTAATACAGTCTTTATATAATAAATACAATCTTACTAATGTCAATGAGAATTATCTTTATATAATAAATACAATCTTTAAAATTGTATTTATATTTGGCATTTATGCCTCTCAGCACTCTGTAGTTTCTTATTAGAAGTATACTTTAACTTGAGAATTCCATTAGAATCATTAAATTTTCTGAAGAGAAAGCTTAACAGTGTTTAAAATAAATTTTAGTGGCTTCATGATATCAAAACAACCACTTGAAAGCTGAAAATATGTTAAACATACTTTTGTATTTATGTCGCAGTTTGCTTTTTTTGATTCACAGAAAAAGATTTGACTTGATTACAAAGAAGAAAACACAGAGAGACAGAGCAAAAAGGAAAAGAAAGACAAAAGGAAGGAAGAAAGGAAGACAAAAAAAGAAAAAAAGAGAAAGACTGAGTATCTTAGTTGTTTTGTGATTGGGTAGACATAACTCGAGAATCTTGGAGCCATCCTTATCTCTTCCCTCTCCATTAGCTGCCACGAACAACCCACCACTGAATAGTAAATCTAACTCCAAAATGCCTTTGATATTCCTTCTTTCCTATTCATTTCCATGTCACTGCCTGACTTCAAGCTTCATATCAAATTGTAATTGATCTCCTAACTCTCATTTTGTGTGTGTTCCCCAAATCATTCTTGATATATCTGTGCAAATCTGAGCATGTCACTTCCCCAATAGTAGGTATGCATTGGCTCCCTGTTAATCTCCATGACCAGAGATTCTGTCCACCTCTCCAGCCTCATCTTGTGAGCTCCTTTCTAATCACCTCATCCTTTTAGCCTTTGCCTCAACTGGCCTGAGAAACCTCTACCTGCCTGCCAAGTTTCAGTTCAAGCCTTAGCTCTCTGTCAAGCTCCCCCTCCCTCACCCGGACTCATGCTCCTTGCGCCTGCAGTGGGTCAGCTGCTTTACATATATTGTACTGTTTAAGGTGAGTGGTCTTCATCTCCACTTTGCAGGTGAGCAAAGTGAAGCTCAGAGAGCTTAAGTAATTTGCTGACAGTCACACAGTAAGAAAATCAGTGGCACGCTGGGATTTGAAACTGGTTCTTTGTATTTCAAGAACCTGAGCTCACTCCTCAACGTGTTGCTTCTTGGCTTTAGCTTTGCCCACACCTGCTTTCATTTTGTTAGGATGTTCATCACATTTACTGTGTTTGCAATTCTCCATTTCTGCTACGCTCGTTGAAAGCATCAGCCCCACCCTTCATCTTTATGTCTCCAAAGAGCTGCACAGTGTCTGGCTCATGAGAGGTAGTTAAGAAATATTTATTAAGGTGATGAATGAACCAAGCAATATGCAAACAACATACATATTCTTTTCTTTGTGGTGGTGTGGAGAAGAAAGGGAGAAGTAATAAGTTCCACTTTCTGGAGTGGAAGGGTTCTAGTGGGACAATAGAAGGTTGTATGACCTCCAGAACCATCTTAAGAGTGTTTTTAGGATTAGCTACTAAGGGCCAGGCACAATGGGACACACCTGTAGTCCCAGCTAGTCAGGGGCTGAGGCGGGAGCATTGCTTGAGCCCAGAAGTTAAAGGTTGTAGTACACTGATTGCATCTATGAATAGCCACTGCACTCCAGCCTGGGCAACATAGCAAGAACCCGTCTCTCAAAAAAAAAAAAAAAAAAAGAATCCGGCTATTAACAGAAGTCAGCAATGAATACCAAGGTCATCAGTATTACCTAATGTTTATTGCTTCCTTGGATGAACTTATTAATTTCTTATAAGGAAATGTGCCTGTATAAGAAAGAAAGGAGCAAAGGAAGAAAGGGATAGGATGGAGAAGAGTCTTGGAGTGTGACTTCATATAAGTCCCTCAGTTTCTTTACTTGAAAACACTTATATTAATCATGGGGATGAATTTTATTAATGTGGCGTAGTGGGCTGAAGAATGTTCCCCAAAGATGTCAGGTCCTAATCCATGGAACTTGTAAATGTTACCTTATTTTGAAAAAAGTGTCTTTGTAGATGTGATTAAGCTAAAGAACTTGAGATTAGGGGATTAAATGCAATCACATATATCTTTATAAGAGAAAAGCAGAGGGAGGTTACACACACACACACACACACACACACACACACACACACACACATACATTCTGAAGAGAATGGCCCTGCCAGAGGGCAGCTGGGCAGGTGGGCCTGCTAACACCTTAATTTCATCCCAGTGATACTGACTTAGACTTCTAGCCTCCAGGACTGCAGAGTAAGTTTCTGTTCTTTTAAGCAATGAAGTTTATGGTAATATGTTACAGCAGCTACAGAAAACTCACCAGAAGGCAACAAGACAGGAACATGAGAAATGAGGCCTGACAGAGAGCTCCTTTGGATGGCTCTTCCTCGCCACTTCCCTTGGAAAGCTTGCTCTTTCTCTCTCCAGGGGATCAAAACCAGGGAGACTGTCTGCTGCTAATACTACACTCCCGGAATCTGTGAGTTCTCCTGTTGTTCTTTTCTCCTTCAGGATCCTCCGATTCCAGCATCTGTCATAGTCCAAGCAGAGCACATATGCACTCCTTTTGAGTACATATGGCTTTCATGGTCTGGTGATGGAATCTGGGAACACAGTTATATTTGGATGAGGTCAGTTCTGAGTGGCAAGCTCGTGTTACTTAATTAGTTTAGCATAAGTGTAAACCTTTCAATAGATGCTAGTTTTCCCCTGTTTTTTGGGTCTATCACAAGAAAAGGTTGGATTAGATAATAGCTGTGGTTCCTGTCAGCTCTGAAATCCTGCAACTCTCTCACTAGCCTTCATTTGCCTTCACCTGTGAGCCTGTCACCCGTTTGTCCTAGGGAAACTCTTCTAACATGAGATTCAAGTTGAGCTCTCTCAGCTATGAGCTCTCTCAATCCTTCCTGGAAAAGGATTGTTTTTCTTTCTGGATTTTAGGCCAAGCTAAAAAAAAAAAAAAGAAAAGAAAAAAACCCATGACTCTTGACTTAGTTGGTGTCCCTAGATTCAGACCTTGAAATTTACCCAACTAGGCTTTCTTTTCCCAGGTACCTAGGACTGTGAACAAAGTTGATCAAGCCAGTCTGAATTTTGCAGATTTTCCTCCCCTTTTCTTTTCACATGTTTTTTAATAAAATATATTTCTATGTATCAAATATTGCTTGCTTTAGACCTTCCAAGCTCAATGAGATCAACATTAGATTATTTCCCCATCCTATTTTTTGCTGGATCTTATTATTATGTTTAAGACAGGGTCTCATTCTATCACCCTGGCTGGAGGACAGTGGCACAATCATGGCCCACCACAGCCTTGACTTCCTGGGCTCAAGTGATCTTCCTACCTCAGCCTTCTGAGTAGCTGGGACTAGGTGCATGCCACTGTACCCAGCTTTTTAATTTCTTTTTGTATAGACAGGGTCTCACTGTGTTGCCCAGGTTGGTCTCAAACTGCTAGACTCAAGTGATCCTCCCACCTCAGCCTCCCAAAGTGCTGGGATGACAGCCTCCCAAAGTGCTGGGATGACAGCCTCCCAAAGTGCTGGGTGAAGCACCATTCCTGGTCTCAGACCTTACTTTTTATTTCCCTCTGAAAATCTCTACCTCAAAGACAGAAGCTTTGATTGTATGACAGCCATAGTATATGACATTTGCTAAAATTAAAAAAATAATAATTTCTCTGCTATTAAATGATGGTCTAAAAATATATTTCAATTTGATTTTCCTTTTTTTGAGACAGGTTCTTGCTCTGTTACCCAAGCTGGAGTGCAGTGGTATGACCACGGCTCACTGAAGCCTTGAGCTCCCAGGCTCCAGTGATCCTCCTGTCTCAGCCTCCTGGGTAGCTGGCACTGCAGGCACACGGCACCATGCCCGGCTATTTATTTACTTATTGAGATGGAGTCTCACTATCTCCCAGGCTGGTGGTGATCTTGGCCCACTGCAACCCCGCCTCCCGGGTTCAAGTGATTCTCCTGCCTCAGCTTCCTGAGTAGCTGGGACTACAGGCATGTGCTGCCACGTCCGGGTAATTTTTTTATTTTTAGTAGAGACAGGGTTTCACCATATTGGCCAGGCTGGTCTCAAACTTGTGACCTCATGATCCACCTGCCTCAGCCTCCCAAAGTGCTGGGATTACAGGCGTGAGCCACTGCTCCTGGCCATTTATTTATTTTTGTAGAGATGGAGTCTCACTGTGTTGTCCAGGCTGGTCTTGAACTCCTGGCTTCAAGTGATCCTCCTACCTTGGCCTCCCAAAGTGCTGGGATTACAGGTGTAAGCCACTGAACCAGGTCAATTTCAACTCTTATTTTGGATTCAAGGGGTAGATGTGCAGGTTTGTTACATGGTATATTGCATAATACTGAGATTTGGGGTACAATTGATCCTATCACCCAGATAGCAAGCATAGTATCCAATAGTTTTTTAACACTTGCCCCCCTCCCTCCCTTCTCTCTCTAGTAGTTTCCAATATCTATTGTTGTCATCTTTATGTCCATGAGTACTCAATGTTTACCTCCCACTTATAAGTAAGAATATGTGGTATTTGGTTTTCTGTTCCTGCATTAATTCGCTTAGGATAATGGCCTCTAGCTGCAACTATGTTGCTGCAAAGGACATAATTTTGTTATTTTTTATGGCTGTGTAGTATTCCATAGTGTATATGTACCACATTTTATCCAATCCACTGTTGATGGGCACCTAGGTTGATTCCATTCTTTTATTGCCTCTTTCTTGAACCCATGATTTCCCATATGCATTCTGAGATCCCTCACAGCTTTCGTCTTCCTCTTCCAACTTCCAGTAAAGGTTCAATACGTTCCTGCTTCACACAGTGTCAGGGAGGTCAGTTGGTTCTCAGACCCCCATCATTGTGAACCAGCATTGGCATTCACCAGAATACTTGGAGAACAACTTTCTTATGAAACATTCTTTGAGTACCTGCTATAAACCAGGCATTTCTACAGCAAGTGTTGAAACTGTATGTTAGACTGTGTAAGATTCAATTCTTGTTTTAAAATGTCATTGTAATAGAGAAAGTAAGATAACCACACAAATAATAATAAGATGAAGTGGGTGCTGCTGTAATATTGATGGAAATAGCCCCAGATGCAAAAGTTGATAGAACTACATTTTTTTTCCTAACAAGGCATTTTCCATGGATATGACTTTATGAGCATCAGTTTTCTTGCATGCCCAGGGGTCTATGGAGGCTCTATTTGTGTATGAAGATGTGGTGTGGAGTAAATGATATAAATGTATGTGGAAGTGCCCAGCATTATCTCGGGTTCATAGTAGGGAATTGATTGGAGATTCTTAAATACCAGAGAAGGGGTTTCAAAGGAAGGAGAGATCACAGGTGGTTTGGCGGATCCAAAAGGGCTTTGTGGAAAATGTAGCAATTAAGATAGGTCAGACTGGTGGCTCCTCAGGGCAGGGCCCTTTTGAATTACTTTTCCTGTCCTTAGTATTTTATAGACTGTGCTGGATAAGATCAGGGCTTCCACTAATTTTACATTATGGTGAGTTGTAAAATTACTTCATTATATATTACAATGTAATAATAATAGAAATAAAGTACACAATAAGTGTAATACACTTGAATCATCCCCAAACCATCTGCCACCCCAACCCTGGTCCATGGAAAAATTGTCTTCCATGAAACCTGTTCCTGGTGCCAAGAGGTAGGGGACCGCTGTTCTAGATCATCTCAAGGAATAAACATTTTTACGGCTTAAACCAGCCTTATACATAACTCATTTTATAATTAGATGCTATGTTTCAAATATTAGTAGCCCTGGGAGGGGTAACACTAATGTGCAGAAATAGCTGGGTCGTATATGAGACATCTGGAGGAAGGGAGAACCATGGAGAGGGTGCTAAAGACAAACTTGACTATAGTATTTGATGTGAACATGACCTCAATTGTAAGTACACCACTATTTTATGTACCTTTAAGAAAAAAGTGCTGTCAATTATGTTTAATGATTGTGCTGTACTACACATGAGTTGGTCATACTGGCTTCTTATTGCTTTGACATTTCCTGCATTTCTTCTGGGATATTTGGCACTTTTGCCTGCTTTCTTGTATGGCTTGGCATAAGATAGACAATTCTTTGCACATGTCTGTGTAGCAAAATGCAATTCAACTTCATTTACCTTTTGTTATAGATCCTGTAAGACAACTGATTGCTGCTTTGCAATAAAATATGGAATGGGGGTCATTCTTCCGGAGAAAAATATGTATTCCACTAATATCAAATTTATCCTCCAACTTCATTTCTATGCTTTTCTACTTATACAATAATTTTTTGTTTCAATGGTGGGTTACATGTAAAGACATATAAAATGGAAATTACATTTAAATGACCAAGATTGTACACATGCAACTACATCATGATAGCAACTAGTGGAAGGCAGTTATAAGACCCCAATGATTAAAGACATGCTAACAATATAGAGAGGTTAAAATGAAGGCTGGGTGCGGTGGCTCACACCTGTAATCCCAGCACTTTGGGAGGCCGAGGTGGGTGGATCACCTGAGGTCAGAAGTTCAAGACCAGCCTGGCCAACATGGTGAAACCCAGTCTCCACTAAAATTGTAAAAACCAGCCGGGTATGGTAATGGGTGCCTGTAATCCCAGCTACTTGGGAGACTGAGACAGGAAAATTACTTGAACCCAGGAGACGGAGCTTGCAGTGAGCTGACACAGTGCCACTGCATTCCAGCCTGGGTGACAGAGTGAGACTCAGTCTCAAAAAAAAAAAAAAAAAAAAAAAAAGAAAAAAGAAAAAGTGCACTTAGAAACAATGAAACATGCTCTCTTTAAAATGTGCCTGCAGACTCATCTACCTCATGCTGAAGTATTTTATCTAGCACTTAAGACTAATTGGTTGAACCATATCCCTTTATGGCTCTGGTTTTATGATGTACACTAATATGTGTCATAAAACCATAATGTACATTTGGTGACCACAATCATCTTATCAAAGGGCTCTGCCAGAAGGGAATCTGACGCAGGAGTATCCATACCCTAAGCTCTGTTTTCCAAGTTGGAGGTTGTATGATTATATATAGAAGCGTCATGGTCATATTCGCCCTTGCTCCCCTCTACCCACTACGTGTACTAGTTAGGAGTTTGTTTAATGGGTGTCTTATGATTTTCTTGTCTGGTTTACCTCTTGATGATCCACATTTCATAAATCATATCTCCTCGTATATACAGGAAAACATATGTTGAAATCAATGAAATTACGTAACTTGCCCCCTTTGAATCAGTTTCCTTCTTAACACTTTGAATATGCTCATTTCAGGCATCCCTATGCTACAGAGTGTGCTCTACAAATAGAGATGTGGGAAACCTGCCAGGAGAAATTAAACTGTCAGTCTCCTCATCTTCCAGAAGAGGGTTGATAGATACATCTCTCTATGTTGTGGCAGCCTTCAATCTGAATTGAGCAGATTTCAAACATTTCTCACAGCTGTGTACCTAGAGTTTAATCTCTGAAGACTTATTTCATTGCTGATCATTTGCAAGATGGATAGATTTGAGTCGTACCTTATCTGTTTTTCTCCTGTCACTTATTGGTAAAAGAAACAATGAGCAGGAAGTTGTGAAAGAGGATAAAGGAAAGTTTGGCAAACTGGATGGTCCTGAAAAGTCTGTGAGAGACACATGGAAGGTAAACATGATGGTTGCTTTTGTTTCTGCCAGTGAGGTCATTGGAGCATGAACAGGGCACATTCGACTCGGAGCTGATGTGCTGATGCTTTGGAAGCTCTCTCAGGATGGAAGGGTTCTCCATTCCTGTTTTTGGTCTTACTGTTGTTACTAAGAGGGTTGTCTCTGTTCTAATCTGCTAGTTGCAGGCTTACAGTTGGTTGGATGATGAAATGTGATGTTTACAGCATCAAGCACACTGTTCAGTAGAAGTTTTAACAAATCCTCCTACTAACACTTCATGATAATTTAATCTATCAGATACACTTTAACAACACTTTTGACTACACATTAGTGGAGCTGATATAATTAGCTAGTTCTTGTTTTATTGTTACATTAAGAAAAAAACAAAATTTGAATTTAAATATACAACTCTTGGTGGAGGGAAAAAAGACATACTTTCAGAGGGAAAATCTTACAAGTGAGTTTTATGGCTTAAAAACTGAATGCCTTAAAATTTATATATCTTCTTTTTTTTGAGGTGAAAAAAATCTTCTAGGAAGTTGCTATTTATAAAAAAAAAAGTGGCGTAGACCTTACTTTCAAACTTTAGAAAAAACTAGACTTACTAAATCTCACATAGTCACAGGACAACACTGTTTAGAAGCATTTAAAACATTATGATTTTGGGGTACTTGAATATTTGAATATGAATGAAAGCAATATTTTTTAGATGGCCTGAATTTTTTTTTAAGATTGGGTTTTCGGTGTGATAAAAATATTTTATTTCATGACTGTGTGGTAGTTGTACAGTTATAAATATTTGTCAAACTCATTGAATTTTACTCTTAAACTTGGCAAAATTTTTGTATGTAAATTATACTTTAATAACACTGACAAGAAAAATAAAGTATTTTGGGATTTACAAAAGGACTGGCTGGAATTTCAAGGAAGGGAGTTTCTGTGGACAGGCAATATGACACCAAAATCATGGATAGGAACAGAAATTATTTTAGTCAAAAGCCAAATGTAATGAAACTGTTAAGAAAAATGATTTAGTGACTGTATTTTACATGTTTATTATACTTCTCATTACATTTGGGTTATTTCCCCACTTACGTTCATTTGTATGTGTGCAGGTAGAATAGGGTGGGGACAAGGGGATGGGAGGGTGGGTGTGCATCACGTGAAAATGAAGAGGACTTGGGGCAGAGCAAGTTGGCCTAATAGAAGCCTCCAGCGATTGTCCTCCCTGCAGGAACACCAAATTGTACAACTATTCACACAGAAAATCACGTTTATAAGAACCAAAAATCAGGTGATTACAGTACCTGTTTTTAACTTCCTATCACCGAAAGAGGCAAAAAAAAAGGGGGTAGGAGAGGCAGTCTTGAATTGCCTATACCACCTGGTCTTCCATCCCCTGGCAGTGGTCACATGGCACAGAGACAGATCTGTACGCTTGGGGGAGGGAGAGCACAGGAACTTTGCATTGGAACTCAGTGCTGCCCTGTTACAGTGGAAAGCAATGTCAGGCAGAACTCAGCTGACACCCATGGAGGGAGCATTTAAACAAGCCCTAGCCAGGGGGGAATCACCCACCCAGTGGTCAGAACCTGAGTGCTGGCAAGCTAAAGTACTTTAGGGTCCTAAATAAACTTGAAAGGCAGTCTAGACCACAAGGACTGCAATTCCTGGGCAAGTCCTGGTGCTGTGCTGGCCTTGGAGACAGTGGACTTGGGGGACATGTGACCCAA
Source organism: Rhinopithecus bieti (assembly GCF_001698545.2). Lineage (NCBI taxonomy): Eukaryota > Metazoa > Chordata > Mammalia > Primates > Cercopithecidae > Rhinopithecus > Rhinopithecus bieti. The sequence goes on along the minus strand of NW_016813373.1, from coordinate 3,795,221 downwards.
TAACACACCAGCTGGGGTGGCCAAGGGAGTGCTTGCATCACCACTCCCCTAATCCCAGGCAGCACAGCTTGCATCTCCTGGAAAGACTCCTTCCTTCTGCTTCAGGAGAGGGAAGAGTAAAGAGGACTTTGTCTTGCAACTTGGAAACCAGCTCAGCCACAGTAGAACAGGGGACCAGGCAAAGTCCTGAGGCCTCCATTCCAGCCTCTAGTTCCCAAAGGACATTTCTAAAGACATCCTGGGCCAGAAGGGAACTTGCTACCTTGAAGGGAAGGCCCCAGTCCTGGCAGAATTCATCACCTGCTGGCTAAAGAGCCCTTGGGCCTTGAATAAACATCAGCAGTACCCAGGCAGTACTCGCCATGGGCATTGAGTGAGACTCAGAGCTGTGCTGGATTCAGGTATGATCCAGCATATTCCCAGCTGTGGCGGCCACAGAGAGAGACTCTTCTGCTTGTGTAAAGGAGAGGGAAGAGTGTAAAAGATTTTGTCCTGTGGCTTGGGTGCCAGCTCAGCTGCAGTAGAATAGAGCACCAGGTAGATTCCTAAGGTTTCTGACTGTAGGTCCTGGCTCCAGGATGGCATCTCTAGACCTGCTCAGGGCCTGGGGGAACTCACCACTCTGAAAATAAGGACACAAGCCAAGCTTATCTTGCTATCTGTGAATTGTAGGGCCCTAAGGCCTTGAGCAAACATAGGTCATAGGTAGGCAGTGGTTACCACAGGCCTTGAGTGAGTCCTAGTGCTGTGCCTGGCTTCAGGTCTGACCAAGTATAGTCCCAGTGGTGATGGCCACTGGGTGCTTGTGTCACCCCTCCCCCAGCTCCAGGCAGCTCAACACAGAGAAAGAGACTCCATTTGTTTTGGAGAAAGCAAGGGACAAGAACAAGACTCTACTCGGTAATCCAGGAATTTTTTCTGGATCTTATCCAAGACCACCAAGGTGGTATCTCTATGAATCCACAAGAGCCACAGCATTACCTAATGCAGATATGGCAGAAGTGACCAAAAACTTAGGTGACAACACCTAAGTCCCTTTGAATACCGGGAAAGCCTTCCTAAGAAGGAAGAGTACAAACAAGCCCAGACTGAGAACACTACGATAAATACCTAACTCTTCAATGCCCGGACACTGATGAACATCCATGAGCATCAAGACCATCCAGGAAAACATGACCTCACCAAAACTAAATAAGGCACCAGGGGCCAATCTTGGAGAGACAGAGATATTTGACTTTTCAGACAGAATTCAAAATAGCTGTTGTGAGGAAATTCACCAAAATTCAAGACAACACAGAGGAGGAATTCAGAATCCTATCAGATAAATTTAACAAAGATATTTAAATAAGTAAAAAGAATTAAGCAGAAATTCTGGAGTGGAAAAATGTAATCGACATACTGAAGAATGCATCAAAGTCCCTTAATAACAGAACTGATTAAGCAGGAGAAAGAATTAGTGAGCTTGAAGACAGGCTGTTTGAAAATACACAATCAGAGGAGATTAAAGAAAAAAGAATGAAGCATGCCTAGAAGATCTAGAAAATAGTCTCAAAAGAGCGAGTCTGAGTTACTGGCCTTAAAGAGGAGGTAGACAGACAGATAGGGGTAGAAAGTTTATTCAAAGGAATAATAAAAAGGCTTTCCAAACCTCAAGTAATATGTAAATATTCAAGTACAAGAAGGTTATAGAACACTTTACTTGGGTTATAGGTTTAACCCAAATAAGACTATCTTAAGACATCCAATAATTAAACCCCAATGGTCAAGGATAAAGAAAGGATCCTAAAAGAAGCAAGAGAAAAGAAACAAATAATATACTACCGAGGCTGGGTGTGGTGGCTCATGTCTGTAATCCCAACACTTTGGGAGGCCAAGGTGGACAGATCACTTGAGGTCAGGAGTTCGAGACCAGCAAGTTCGAGACCAGCCTGGCCAACATGGTGAAACCTCATCTTTACAAAACTCACAAAAATTAGCTGGGCATGGTAGTGCATGCCTGTAATCCCAGCTACTCAGGAGTCTGAGACAGGAGAATCACTTGAACCCAGGAGGTGGAGGTTGCAGTAAGCAGAGATTGCACCACTGCACTCCAGCCTATGCGATACAGTAAGTGAGACTCGTCTTAAAAACAAAAACAAACAGACAAATAAAAAACATACAATGAAGCTCCAATGTGTCTGGCAGCAGACTTCTTAGTGGAAACCTTGCAGGCCAAAAGAAAGTAGCATGACATATTTCAAGTACTGAAGGAAAAAAAATACCTCGTATCCTAGAATAGTATATCCAGCAAAAATACACTTCAAACATGAAAGATAAATAGGGACTTTCCTAGACAAGCTAAGGGATTTCATCAATGCCAGAACTGTCCTACAAGAAATGCTGAAGGGAGTCCTTCAATCTGAAAGTAAAGGACAATAATGAGCAATAAGAAAGCATTTGAAGGTTCAAACTCACTAGTAACAGTAAGTACACAGAAAAAGCCAGAATATTACAAAACACTGTAATTGTGGTGTGTAAACTACTCACATCTTGAGTAGAAAGACTAAAAGATGGACTGATCAAAAATAATAACTACAAGTTTTCAAGGCATAGACAATACAATAAGCTATAAATATAACAACAGAAAGTTAAAAAGTGGATTAACAGAAAGTTAAAAAGATGAAGTTAACGTATAGAGTTTTTATTAGTTTTCTCATTGCTTGTTTGTTTATGCAATCACTGTTAAGTTGTCATCAGCTTAAGGGGTTATAAGAGACTATTTGCAAGCCTCATGGTAGCCTCAGATAAAAAATCATATAACAAACAAAAAATAAAAATCAGGAAACTAAAAACACCACCAGAGAAAGATCCTCTTCACTAATAAAATGACAGAAAGGAAGAAAAGAAGGAAGAGAAGACCAAAAAGCAATCAGAAAACTAATAACAAAATAGTAGTAGTAAGCCCTTACTTATCAATAATAACATTGAATGTAAGTGGACTAAACTCTCCAATCAAAATACATAGAATGGCTGAATGGATAAAACACAAGACTCAATGATTGGTTGCCTATAGGAAATACACTTCACCTATAATGACTCACATAGACTGAAAATAAAGGGATGGAAAAAGATGTTCCATACAAATGAAAACCAAAAAAGAGGAGGAGTAACTGTACTTAGATAAAATAGATTTCAAAATAAAAACTATAAAAAGAGACAAAGAGAGTCATTTTAGAGTGATAAAGGGGTCAATTCAGTAAGAGGTTGTGACAATTGTAAATATACATGCACCCAATACTAGAGCACCCAGATATTATAATAAGCAGCCAATAACAGAAGCAAATTAATAATAAAGATTAGAGCAGAAATAAATGAAATGGAAATGAAAAAACAATACAAAAGATCAATGAAACAAAAAGTTGAGTTTTTGAAAAGATGAGTAAAATTGACAAACCTTTAGTCAGACTAAGAAAAAAGAGAAGATACAAATAAAATTAGACCTGAAAACTGAAACATTACAACCAATGCTGCAGAAATTTAAAGGATCATTAGCGGCTACTATGGGCAACTATATGTCAATAAATTTGAAAACCTAGAAGAAATGGATAATTCCTGGATACCTACAACCTACCAATATTGAACCATGAAGAAATTCAAAACTTGAACAGACCAATGTAATGAGATCAAAGCTATAATAAATAAATAACAAAGAAAAGCCCAGGGCCTGATAGCTTCACTGCTGGATTTTACCAAACATTTAAAGAACTAATACCAATCCTACCCAAACTATTCTGAAAAACAGAAGAGAAGCAAATACTTCCAGATTCATTCCATGAGGCCAGTATTACCTGATACTAAAACCAGACAAAGACACATCAAAAAAAGAAAACTACAGGCCAATATTGTTGATGGATATTGATGCTAAAATCCTCAACAAAATACTAGTAAATGGAATTCAGCAAAACATTAAAAAGATCATTTATCATGATGAAGTGGGATTTATCCCAGGGATGCAAGGATGATTCCATATATGCAAATCAATCAATGTGACATCATATCAACAGAATTAAGGACAAAAACCATATGATCATTTCAATTGATACTGAAAAGCATTTTATAAAATTCAACATCCCTTTGTGATAAAAGCCCCAAAAACTAGGTATAGAAGAGACATACCTCAACACAATAAAAGCCATATATGACAGTCCACAGCTAGTATCATACTGAATGGGAAAAACCGAAATCCTTTCCTCTAAGATCTGAAAGACAACAGGATACCCGCTTCATCACTGTTATTCAACATAGTACTGGACATCCCAGCTAGAGCAACCAGACAAGAGAAAGAAATAAAAGTCATCTAAATTGGACAGGAAGACATCAAATTATTCTTGTTTGCAGATGATATGATCTTATATTTGGAAAAATATGAAGACTCTACCAAAAAAAAAAAAAACTATTAGAACTGATAAACAAATTCAGTAAAGTTGCAGGATACAAAATCAATATACAAAATCAGTACCATTTCTATATGCCAGCAGTGAACAATCTGAAAATGAAATCAAGAAAGTAATCTCACTTACAGTAGATGCTAATAAAATTAAATACCTAGAAATTAACCAAAGAAGTGAAAGATCTCTACAATGATAACTATAAAACATTGACGAAAGAAATTGCAGATGGCACACACAAAAGGAAAGATATTCCATGTTCATGGGTTGGAATTATCAATATTGTTAAAATGTCCATACCACCCAACCCAAAGCAATCTACCAATGCAATCCTTATAAAATACCAATGACATTCTTCACAGAAATAGAAAAGACAATCCTAAAATTTATATGGAACCACAAAAGAACCAGGAGAGCCAAAGTTATCATGAGCAAAAGAACAAAACTGGAGGAATCACATTACCTGACTTCAAATTGTAGCACAGAGCTATAGTAACCAAAATAGCATGGTATTGGCATAAAACCAAACACATGGAACACCAGTGGAATAGAATAGAGAACCCAGAAATAAATCCATATATCTACAGTGCACTTATATCCCACAAAGGTACCAAGAGCATACTTTGGAGAAGGGACAGTCTCCTCAGTAAATGGTGCTAGGAAAACTGGAGGTCCATATGAAGCAGAATGAAACTAGACCCCATCTCTTGCCACATACAAAACCCAAATCAAAATAGATTAAAGACTTAAATCTAAGACGTGAAAGTGTGAAACTACTAAAATAAAACATTAGGGAAACTCTCCAGGACATTGGACTGAGCAAAGGTTTCTTGAGTAATGTCCCATAAGCATGGGCAACCAAAGCAAAATGGACAAATGGGATCCCATCAAGTTAAAAGGCTTCTGCACAGCAAATGAAACAATCAACAAAGTGAAGAGATAACTGACAGAATGGGAGAAAATGTTTGCAAACTATCCATCTGACAGGGGCTAATAATCAGAATGTATAAGAAGCTTAAACAACTCTATAAGAAGCAATCTAATAATCTGATTTAACTCACGCCTGTAATCCCAGAACTTTGGGAGGCCGAAACAGGTGGATCACCTGAAGTCAGGAGTTCGAGATCAGCCAGACCCACATGGTGAAACCTCGTCTCTACTAAAACACAAAATCAGCTGGATGTGGTGGCAGGTGCCTGTAATCCCAGCTACACGTGAGACTGAGGCAGGAGAATCACTTGAACCTAGGAAGCAGATGTTGCAGTGAGCCGAGACTGCACCACTGCACTTCAGCCTAGGTGAAAGAGTGAGACTCCATCTCAAAACAACAAAACAAACAAACAAAACAAAACAAACAAAAGGGACAAAAGATCTGAATAGATATTTCTCAAAAGAAGACAAACAAATGGCAGACAGCTACGTGAAAAGGTGCTCAAAGTGAGAACTTTGCATGTTCTCACTTGTTTGTAGGAGCTAAAATTAAAACAATTGAGCTCATGGAGATTGGGAGTAGAACAGTAGTTACCAGAGGCTGGAAAGAGTAGTGGGTGAGGTGAAGGGGTTGGTTAATAGGTAAAACATGTAGTTAGATAGAATGAATAAGATCTGGTATTTGATAGTATAACAGGGTGACTATAGTCACAATAATTTATTGTACATTTAATAATAACTAAAAGTATAATTGGATTGTTTGTAACACAAAGAAAGGATAAATGCTTGATGTGATGGCTGCCCCATTTATACTGATGTGATTATTACACATTATATGCCTTATCAAAATATGTCATGTATCCCATAAATATGTATACCTACTATGGACCCACAAAATTAAAATTAAAAAAAAAATGAAGGAGATGTGAAAGGTAATTGGTGAGGGTATAGTTGTGGGGAGAGTAATGCCTTCTACTCTCAACTTAATTATGTGCATGTAATTAACATTTGTATTTCAAAGGACTTGTGTGTTATAATACAAAAAACATTTGCTTTTATAGAGAAACAGATAAGCCCCAATTGGCTTTATTGGTGTTATTATGCAATTATTGCTTCTTTAAAATTGAGCCTACATGCTGAAAATAACCAAAGCACAGAATCATAGTTTAGCTAAATTGCCTTATTATAACCATGTGAATGTTCCTGAAAATAATGGCAGAATTGATGCTAATTTGGAGATTGCTATTGATTGACTACTCTTCTTGAAATTATTGAATTGATAATGCTGTGCTTTGGCAGCTGATGGCCACCCATTTGCCTTGATTTTACATACTAACTTAGTGGTATGTACTAGTTTTAGTTGGGCAAATATTGTATGCTTTCCAAGCAGGCTATTACTTTGTACTGTTTCTTTGGAGAAAATTTCTTTCTTATCCACTCAAAATGAAATATGTCTTGAAACACAGCCCTTTGTAAAGACAAAGGAAAATTTTATCTATGGGCCTATTACCCAATGATACTCACTTATCATTTTGGTATATTTTCTTCCGGTCTTCTCTACTCAGCTGGTTCTTTCTTTTACTTTTTTGTGATCGCTCTCTCTATAAAAGTCTGTATTCACTTTTTTGTTGTTTTGCTTACCTTATGATGGCTTTTATGTGTTAGATATGTTTTACAAATTTTTTTTTGAGACGGAGTTTCACCCTTGTTGCCCAGGCTGGAGTGCAATGGCGCAATCTCGGCTCACTGCAACTTCCGCCTCCCAGGTTCAAGTGATTCTCCTGCCTCAGCCTCCCAAGTAGTTGGGATTACAGGCATGTGCCACCACGCCAGGCTAATTTATTTTATTTTATTTGTTTATTTATTTTTTGAGACAGAGCCTTGCTCTGTCGCCCAGGCTGGAGTGCAGTGGCGCAATAGTGGCTCACTGCAACCTCTGCCTCCTGGATTCAAGCGATTCTCCTACCTCAGCCTCCGGAGTAGCTGGGATTACAGGTGCCCACCACCACGCCCGGGTAATTTTGTATTTTTAGTAGAGACAGGGTTTCACCATGCTGGTCAGGCTGGTCTCGAGCTCCGGACCTCAGGTGATCCACCTGCCTTGGCCTCCCAAAGTGCTGGGATTACAGGCGTGAGCCACCATGCCTGCCTACAAATGTATTTTTAATAGTTGCATTCATTTTAAAATATAGAATGCCTTACTTCCCTGAGGTTACCACTTTCTTATATTTTATTATACATAATTAGATCAGAAAATGCATTTCTTTTTGGTGGGAGAAAATTATTGTTTGCTTCTACTTTTATAATTTTAAAGTAGTTGATAAACTACCAAATTTAATAATAATTAAGATATCTAATAAATATTGCACGTTCTTACTCATGTGGAAGCTAAAAAAAGTTCATCTCATAGAATTGGAGAGTAGAGTAGTGGTTACTAATAGTGGTTAGAAGCTGGGAAGGGTGGAGGGAATATGGAGAGGTTGGTTAAAGGATGTAAAATTATAACTAGGAAGAATAAATTCTGGCGTTCTGTAGCACTGTAGGGTGAGTATAGTTAACAATAATTTGTTATTTATTTTCAAATANAAAAAAAAAAAAAAACTATTAGAACTGATAAACAAATTCAGTAAAGTTGCAGGATACAAAATCAATATACAAAAATCAGTACCATTTCTATATGCCAGCAGTGAACAATCTGAAAATGAAATCAAGAAAGTAATCTCACTTACAGTAGATGCTAATAAAATTAAATACCTAGAAATTAACCAAAGAAGTGAAAGATCTCTACAATGATAACTATAAAACATTGACGAAAGAAATTGCAGATGGCACACACAAAAAGGAAAGATATTCCATGTTCATGGGTTGGAATTATCAATATTGTTAAAATGTCCATACCACCCAACCCAAAGCAATCTACCAATGCAATCCTTATAAAAATACCAATGACATTCTTCACAGAAATAGAAAAGACAATCCTAAAATTTATATGGAACCACAAAAGAACCAGGAGAGCCAAAGTTATCATGAGCAAAAAGAACAAAACTGGAGGAATCACATTACCTGACTTCAAATTGTAGCACAGAGCTATAGTAACCAAAATAGCATGGTATTGGCATAAAACCAAACACATGGAACACCAGTGGAATAGAATAGAGAACCCAGAAATAAATCCATATATCTACAGTGCACTTATATCCCACAAAGGTACCAAGAGCATACTTTGGAGAAGGGACAGTCTCCTCAGTAAATGGTGCTAGGAAAACTGGAGGTCCATATGAAGCAGAATGAAACTAGACCCCCATCTCTTGCCACATACAAAACCCAAATCAAAATAGATTAAAGACTTAAATCTAAGACGTGAAAGTGTGAAACTACTAAAATAAAACATTAGGGAAACTCTCCAGGACATTGGACTGAGCAAAGGTTTCTTGAGTAATGTCCCATAAGCATGGGCAACCAAAGCAAAAATGGACAAATGGGATCCCATCAAGTTAAAAGGCTTCTGCACAGCAAATGAAACAATCAACAAAGTGAAGAGATAACTGACAGAATGGGAGAAAATGTTTGCAAACTATCCATCTGACAGGGGCTAATAATCAGAATGTATAAGAAGCTTAAACAACTCTATAAGAAGCAATCTAATAATCTGATTTAACTCACGCCTGTAATCCCAGAACTTTGGGAGGCCGAAACAGGTGGATCACCTGAAGTCAGGAGTTCGAGATCAGCCAGACCCACATGGTGAAACCTCGTCTCTACTAAAAACACAAAAATCAGCTGGATGTGGTGGCAGGTGCCTGTAATCCCAGCTACACGTGAGACTGAGGCAGGAGAATCACTTGAACCTAGGAAGCAGATGTTGCAGTGAGCCGAGACTGCACCACTGCACTTCAGCCTAGGTGAAAGAGTGAGACTCCATCTCAAAACAACAAAACAAACAAACAAAAACAAAAACAAACAAAAGGGACAAAAGATCTGAATAGATATTTCTCAAAAGAAGACAAACAAATGGCAGACAGCTACGTGAAAAGGTGCTCAAAGTGAGAACTTTGCATGTTCTCACTTGTTTGTAGGAGCTAAAAATTAAAACAATTGAGCTCATGGAGATTGGGAGTAGAACAGTAGTTACCAGAGGCTGGAAAGAGTAGTGGGTGAGGTGAAGGGGGTTGGTTAATAGGTAAAAACATGTAGTTAGATAGAATGAATAAGATCTGGTATTTGATAGTATAACAGGGTGACTATAGTCACAATAATTTATTGTACATTTAATAATAACTAAAAGTATAATTGGATTGTTTGTAACACAAAGAAAGGATAAATGCTTGATGTGATGGCTGCCCCATTTATACTGATGTGATTATTACACATTATATGCCTTATCAAAATATGTCATGTATCCCATAAATATGTATACCTACTATGGACCCACAAAAATTAAAAATTAAAAAAAAAATGAAGGAGATGTGAAAGGTAATTGGTGAGGGTATAGTTGTGGGGAGAGTAATGCCTTCTACTCTCAACTTAATTATGTGCATGTAATTAACATTTGTATTTCAAAGGACTTGTGTGTTATAATACAAAAAACATTTGCTTTTATAGAGAAACAGATAAGCCCCAATTGGCTTTATTGGTGTTATTATGCAATTATTGCTTCTTTAAAATTGAGCCTACATGCTGAAAATAACCAAAGCACAGAATCATAGTTTAGCTAAATTGCCTTATTATAACCATGTGAATGTTCCTGAAAATAATGGCAGAATTGATGCTAATTTGGAGATTGCTATTGATTGACTACTCTTCTTGAAATTATTGAATTGATAATGCTGTGCTTTGGCAGCTGATGGCCACCCATTTGCCTTGATTTTTACATACTAACTTAGTGGTATGTACTAGTTTTAGTTGGGCAAATATTGTATGCTTTCCAAGCAGGCTATTACTTTGTACTGTTTCTTTGGAGAAAATTTCTTTCTTATCCACTCAAAAATGAAATATGTCTTGAAACACAGCCCTTTGTAAAGACAAAGGAAAAATTTTTATCTATGGGCCTATTACCCAATGATACTCACTTATCATTTTGGTATATTTTCTTCCGGTCTTCTCTACTCAGCTGGTTCTTTCTTTTACTTTTTTGTGATCGCTCTCTCTATAAAAGTCTGTATTCACTTTTTTGTTGTTTTTGCTTACCTTATGATGGCTTTTTATGTGTTAGATATGTTTTACAAATTTTTTTTTGAGACGGAGTTTCACCCTTGTTGCCCAGGCTGGAGTGCAATGGCGCAATCTCGGCTCACTGCAACTTCCGCCTCCCAGGTTCAAGTGATTCTCCTGCCTCAGCCTCCCAAGTAGTTGGGATTACAGGCATGTGCCACCACGCCAGGCTAATTTATTTTATTTTATTTGTTTATTTATTTTTTGAGACAGAGCCTTGCTCTGTCGCCCAGGCTGGAGTGCAGTGGCGCAATAGTGGCTCACTGCAACCTCTGCCTCCTGGATTCAAGCGATTCTCCTACCTCAGCCTCCGGAGTAGCTGGGATTACAGGTGCCCACCACCACGCCCGGGTAATTTTGTATTTTAGTAGAGACAGGGTTTCACCATGCTGGTCAGGCTGGTCTCGAGCTCCGGACCTCAGGTGATCCACCTGCCTTGGCCTCCCAAAGTGCTGGGATTACAGGCGTGAGCCACCATGCCTGCCTACAAATGTATTTTAATAGTTGCATTCATTTTAAAATATAGAATGCCTTACTTCCCTGAGGTTACCACTTTCTTATATTTTATTATACATAATTAGATCAGAAAATGCATTTCTTTTGGTGGGAGAAAATTATTGTTTGCTTCTACTTTTATAATTTTAAAGTAGTTGATAAACTACCAAATTTAATAATAATTAAGATATCTAATAAATATTGCACGTTCTTACTCATGTGGAAGCTAAAAAAAGTTCATCTCATAGAATTGGAGAGTAGAGTAGTGGTTACTAATAGTGGTTAGAAGCTGGGAAGGGTGGAGGGAATATGGAGAGGTTGGTTAAAGGATGTAAAATTATAACTAGGAAGAATAAATTCTGGCGTTCTGTAGCACTGTAGGGTGAGTATAGTTAACAATAATTTGTTATTTATTTTCAAATAGCTAGAAGAGAGGATTTTTTGATGTTCCCAACACAAAGAAATGATAAATGTTTGAGGTGATGAGTATGCTAATTACCCTGATTTGATCATTACACATTGCAAGTATCAAAATATCACACTCTGTATCCCATAAATCTGTACAATCATTGTGTGTCAATTATTATGTCTTATGGTCTCTTCAAATAGCCATAAAACGTTAATTGGTAGTATTTCATATCTTTCTGATAGTTTAGTTGTTGGCTGAGTTTCTTTCTTAAGATGAGAGCCTTGATTTTCCAGTTTTACACATCTTGCAGGTTTCCTCCTCCTCAGTGTCCTCCAGTTGAAGGCTCGAACCCACTTCCTCTTTAAAGTTTGCTGCATTTCCTGTCCATTCATTTCCCTGACTTTGATGACAGGTCTTATTTATTTAAAATTACAACAACTATAAGTTTTTTCTTTCTATCCCTGGGTAAAGAATTCAGACAAGACTTTTCATCCCCAACACTTCCCCTCCCCAGCCCCAACAAAAGGAAATTTCTTCTGCTTGAAGGTACTTTTGAGTGCCTGTGATTAAAAACAATATTTTTGTTATCTGGAGATTATTAAAGAACCAATGACTCATAGAAGGCATTGTATATTTACATATATATTATACTCATTACCTAGGATGTTTACAGAATTTGCCCCTTGGGAGTTAATATGCAGCTCCGTTTTATTCCTTACCTGTTATCATTACCGTAATAGAGACAAGTCCAAAGTACCATGGAAACCCTTCAGGAGAAACAGCAAAACAGATGACAAAGCGGCTCATTTCTTTTCTTCTTAATGGTCTCTCTTTTAAAATTATTTCCAAAGCAGATTTGAGTGTGTTTTGGTTTTCCAGGCAGTAAATAACTTCTGATATTCAGACTGTTTAAACGTGGTTATTGTCCTCTTTGCACTGAATCGGATTAAGTCAACCAAGTATTTTGTGCCCCATAAACGTGGTCTTAATCTAAATGTTCACCTCAAAACTTTCTTTGTAAACATGTAGTTTTGATGCCTTGCTTCCAGCAGAACAGTAAGCTTCATGTGGGATTTGGAGAAAAGGAATCAAACACTCCAATGCTACCTTTGGGAACTCTTTCCCTGGAATCCAAGGCTGCTTCAAGCAGGTCACCTTGATTCACCTATAGGTCAGGACAGACCAGTTTGTACCAGCTATTTAAATGCTGAACTTACTGATCTTTTTTTGTTTGTTTGTTTTCAATGTATCTTATACTAAATCACTGCATAACTAAACATATTACTTTAGGATGAGTCTTTCTGACAACTTAATATTTATTGGTAGTCTTTCTGGTTCTCTAATGAAGGAATAATAAACTCACAGTATGTAAGAAAAGAATAGTTTTGAAATGGAGTTTTCTAAAAAATTTTAGAGTTTTTTTTTTTTTTTTAAAGTTTAAATGTTGGTGTAAATGTTCCATTTGTGTGGCAAATTAATTTTCCATGTGCATTCCCTTTATTCTGATGGTGGAGGATGTTGGGAGGGTGGACAGGAAAAATGCACTCGCTATACAGCTAATATCAATTCTGTGCCTGCTACTGACCACTCTAGGCTCTCAGGAACAAAGATGAGCAATGCACTTTCAATATGCTGCTATACTGGAGAGAGAGGGCATGTAAATAAATCACTATATTACATTATGGTGTAGACATTGGAAAAATGGGGGTTCAGGTAAAGGACTCCATAAACATAGAAAAGGGAATTAATTCTGACCAAGGCATTAGATAAGGAGCATTCAGGAGAAGCTTCAAGGTAGACTCGCAGTTTGACTTTGCAGATGAATAGGAATTAATCTGGATCTGTAGGTTCCAGGAAGGGTGAACAGTACAGGCAGGTATGATGTGCTTAACCACTGTGGGGAATGTGCCATAGCCAGCATATAAGAGGCTCTGTGGATAGAGGAGAAGCTGGACACGTGGGTTGGGACCAACTTGAGAAGAGCCTGGAAGAACCCAAGGTGGCTTTTGTCGGGGAAAGGACCTGATCAGTCATGTGTTTTCCAATGTTACCTTTGCCGTGATGTGAAGAGTAGGTTTGAAAGGGGAGCAGTTAGAGGCAAAATTAGGATCTCATTGCAGTCATTATATTTGTAAGAGACAAGGGCCTGAACCAGTCATTGGTGGCAAGGTTGCTTTTGAGAGAGATCCCCAAGGCCCAAAGGGCAGGGTTTGCTGACTGTGGCACCTAAAGGAGGAGATCGAAAAGGAGGATTCTGAGGTTTCTATGGCAGGCACCCCGGTGATGGTGAATCTGTTAACTGAGACAGGGGAGCAAGTTTGAAGTGCCTGTCAGGACTTTCACAAGGAGTTATTCAGCAGGAGACATTTGGAAATATATGGCAGGGATCCAGGAGAGGTTGGGACAGCAAACACACATGTAGGAGTCATTGGGTTGTACAGGCAGTTCAGTGAGGTTGCGTTTTTAAGGGAGAGAGTGACTGATTAAGAAGTGGATAGAGGTGGTGAATCTGAGAACAATGGATTCAGGATATTGTTTCAAGAGGTTTGATGGTGAAGAGTAAAAAAGAGGGCAGTTGCCTGAGAGGTAGATGAGTAATTTTCTTTTCACCTGCATGTGTGGGTGAAAACTAGTGGTGAGGAAGACAATGGCAATCCGAGAAAAAGGAGGTAATTGTTGTAGTGAGAGTTTGGAAGAAAAATATTGAGGAGGTCTTCCTTTTGAGGTGGACAGAAGGAGGAAACTATAGTAGATGATGAGATGAACTTAGAGGTGGATAGAAAAGAAATGAAACTTATTATACCTCCATTTTCTCAAAAGAGGAAGTCTGAGTAAAGGGAGGGTGGAGAAGGGAGTTTAAGGGTACGTTTGAAGATGTGAGAGCTGCTTTGAAAAGTGGAAGAGACAGGCCGCGTGCGGTGGCTCACGCTTTTAATCCCAGCACTTTGGGAGGCCCGGCGGGCGGATCACGAGGTCAAGAGATCGAGACCATCCTGGCTAACATGGTGAAACCCCGTCTCCACTAAAAATACAAAAAAATTAGCCAGGCATGGTGGCAGGTGCCTGTAATCCCAGCTACTTGGGAGGCTGAGACAGAATGGAACCCGGGAGGCGGAGCTTGCAGTAGGCTGAGATCGCGCCACTGCACTCTAGCCTGGGCGACAGAGGGAGACTCCATCTCAAAAAAAAAAAAAAAAAAGTGGAAGAGGTAGTCATGGGGATAAGAAAAAGTTTGCTGAACAGCAGTGGGTCCAGCCCAGGCTGGGGCTCATTTGTCTGCAGTGGAGCCAAGCACACAGCTTTGCAGTGTTTTCTGTACTGCTGGGAAGCCTGCAATAAGCAGCCAGGAAAATGGGCAGATGAGTTGATCCGTGGCTAGGTATTGGCTGGGCAGATTTCGAAGAAAGATTTTCTTAGGGATAAGAAAATCAAAGATATTCTTGACTGGTGTTAGTGAATCAACTATGAGTCTTGGAGATCAAGGATAACTAGTGAAGGAAGTAAAACTTGGAAGGGTTATAGCGGCTAGGGAAATCGGGAGGGGCAAGAGCTTGGAAGGCTGAAAGAGATGAATAGTAGAATAAGCAGGTTTAAAAGAGAAAAGAAAAAGGAAATAATGTTATGGGCCAGGCATAGTATTTTCATACATATCTAGTTTATCAATTCATAAGTCATTCCTTTAATAATAAAATATTTATTTTGTCATATTATAAATATAAAATATTT
>NW_016813373.1:3734655-3779800 GCF_001698545.2 Rhinopithecus bieti | reverse complement strand
CTGAAAGAGATGAATAGTAGAATAAGCAGGTTTAAAAGAGAAAAGAAAAAGGAAATAATGTTATGGGCCAGGCATAGTATTTTCATACATATCTAGTTTATCAATTCATAAGTCATTCCTTTAATAATAAAAATATTTATTTTTGTCATATTATAAATATAAAATATTTTTATTTTGTTATATTAAATGGAACAAACACTTTTCAGTCTTTATCCTGGAAATTGAAAATTTTACTTAAAAAAAAAACCCTCATTTTAAAACTTTGGCCAAGTTGTATACAGTTTATTTGGAGACACACACGCACACACAAACACACAGAGACACACACACATAATTATTCAAGGGGAATAAAGGGAAGTTAATGAATTGAATTTTTTTGCTCATAGCTAATTTATTCCCCATCTACTGTGGTAGTAAAATAAAAATTAAATATTTACAGTTAGCCTAATATTATCATGTATCTATTACAATTAAATAAAATGAAAATTTAAAATGTAAGCTCAAGTGAAATTTCCAACCTAAGCTTCTTTTAGCATTACATGTAAATAATGTATTTACCTATTGCAACTTTCTTCTTCCCCTCATTACCATTTTTTCATTTCCCTACATCGATATCTCTGTTACAAAGCAATGGTATCTATTTATACCATGCAGATCAGCTTCAATGATGTGAAGGGCTCACAGAAATCATAATAGACACATTTATTTGCATATTATCTTTCTGCTTCTGCAAGTAATATTCTTTCTTATAATGCTTATATCTTTTATTTGGAGAACTTCAAGTGATCTGGAAGAATCCCATTGTATTCCATAAAGGAGAGTACATAAGCAGATGGTTTCCACATCTGCAAAATGGGAATGTTCATGGATTTCTGAAACTATATTGAAATTTCAAAATTCTCTGTGGTGGTTATATAACATGCTCCTGGAAACAACAGCATTATTCAGGAATGGACTAGAATCCAGGCCTTTTGCCAACAAGCCATTCTTTAATCCTATTGAGGTCATTATTTTCTCCACTGCATAAAGTCAACAACCTGACATTAAGGAAGCCTTTGCTATGCAGGTTTCTTTCAACCTGTGTCTCTCTGTTGGTCTCTTTCTCTCTCCCTTCTACATCTGTTATTCAAATTACATTTATGTGTAGTTACACATTAGTTGTTCTCTCTTACCTCCATTCTAAGTTCCTTCACTAGATTTTAAAAACCTCTTACCATATCAAATAGAGTCAAGGCCATCCATCCTTCAAGCTACCCATCATCAGAGCCATACCTTCTATATTATTCTATTCCTCTCCATCACAACAAAACAAAGGAAAACTGATCGAGTGTCCTCAGCATTCTGGAATACAATCTCCCCCGTCACCCCAGAAGTACTACACCATCTTACTATTCTTTAGAGAGCTTTGAAATGGGTACTTTGATACTAGTGAGCACATATGTTGGCGCAACTAACTTCTCCAGAACAAGAGCCTTCTCCTTCTGTGATTGTATGGATCCAGGCATCCTGCTAATGCTTACAAATGTCAGATTTATTCTTCACTACAATGCTATTGAATATAACAAACTGGCCTCACCATAAGCATCTCCTGGAGGAACATATTGAAAACACAGTTTCTCTGGCTTCCCTCATGTGGATTCTGAGTCAGTAGGTCTGAGGCAGGGAATGGAATTTTCTACTTTTTATCAGGCAACTCAGGAGAATCTTATGACCAGTAAGACAAAGGAAACACTGAGATTGGTGTTTTTACCCCTATTTTAAGATGAAGACATGAAAGGTTTTCTGGAGACACACTGCTCAATATGATAACCATTAGCCATATGTGGCTATTAAAATGAAAGTTAACAGGCAGGGCGTGGTGGCTCACGCCTGTAATCCCAGCACTTGGGGAGGCTGAGGCGGGCGGATCATGAGGTCAGGAGATCGAGACCATCCTGGCTAACACGGTGAAACCCCATCTCTACTAAAATACAAAAAATTAGCCGGGCATGGTGGCGGGCGCCTATAGTCCCAACTACTCGGGAGGCTGAGGCAGGAGAATGGCGTGAACCTGGAAGGTGGAGGTTGCAGTGAGCTGAGATCGCGCCACTGCACTCCAGCCTGGGTGACAGAGTGAGATTCCGTCTCAAGACAAAACAAACAAACAAAAAAAAAAAAAAAGAGAAGAAAAAAAAGAAAGTTAACTAAACTATTAATTTTGTGAAAGTATGTGAGATGAGAAATATGTTAATCTTCTTCACTACAGTAACCATTTTGCTACCCATATGTATCCCATAGCATCATGTTGTAATCCTCAATTATACATAATAAAATTTATTTTAAAAACTAGAGAGAAAAGAAAAATAAGTATTATGTTTTTCAGTCACACTAGCCACATTTCAAGTGTTCGGTAGCCCTATGTTACCAGTGACTGTTGTACTGACAGAACAGATACAGAACATCTCTGTCATCCCCAAAATTTCTATTAGACAACACTTCTAGTGGACACCACATTTGTTAGCATGTGATGTTTCTGCTTCTGTGAGTAATAAGCTTTCTTGGAATGTTTATCTTTTATTTGGAGAGCTTCGTGTACTCTGAAGGAATACCGTTATATTCCCTTAAGGAAAGCAGACGAGCAGATGGCTTCCACATCTGCAAAATGTGTTCTAGAGACAAAGTGACTTGCCTAAAGTCATCTAATTAATACATAGTGGAACCAACTTAATGAGGATTTAGACATGCACCTTTCTGAAGTAGAATTTTGTGCCACTCTTAAGTCCAGCTTTGCTCAGTGGAGACTGAGTTAGCTTGAGGGAAAGGACTGAAAGTTTCCTCTATGCTGAGATTGAAGCAGCTCTCTTCAGATGTTTCTGAAAGCCTAGATGTCCTCCTTTTTGGGTGGTAGGACTGAAACAGAATGGCCCCTTTCAGAATGGCTTAGTATAAACCACTAATGGTACCATATTTGGGGGAATGCAGACAGATGACAGCCATTAATCTGACTGCACAATAAACCAGATTTTCATCCATGGCAGCAATCCACCCCTTACCTACATCCAATCACCAAGAAGTTCACCTGGTTCAAGAGAGCATCTACTTTTAAAATGTTTCCTTTTCGCAATGTGGAAATCACATTTGCTCTTACATCTAGGCAGTCCTTCAGGTACTCGCAATGTTTCAGATTTAAATCAGTGGTTTGGATTCTGGAGTACTTGTATCTTGCAGAACCAACATTATTGAATGTTGGTTTGGTTTTCACCTATAAAAATCTGCAATGTACATAAAAGAAATAATACATCTGAATTATAATACAGAACTATAAGTACAATATCAATTATATGTAACTGCCATTTACAGCTTATCTTTTATGAGACTATACAATAAACATTCCAACTGTATGCTGGGAATAATTCTTTCCATTCTGTTAACCCATAATAGTTTTAATAGAGTGCATGAGCTCAGGTATGTGGGCTGATATGTCTTGGGCTCTTACTAACTTTCTACACCTATATAAATGATGCATCTCTCATTGGCAAAGACACAAAAGTTTGAGAACATGCTGATGAGCCTGTGTGTAAATGACATTCTCCTATAATAATGGTGGCAGTGTAAAACGGTGTAATTCCTGTGGAAGTCAATGTGTCCATTTTTATTAAAATTACAAATGCATTTCCTCTTTGACTTAGCATTTTCATGTCTGCAAATTTTTCATATATATATGTGTGTGTGTGTATATATGTGTGTGTATATATATGTGTGTATATATGTGTGTGTGTGTATATATATGTACCTGCACTGTGTGAAAGGCATATATGAAACAATTCATTTGAGTATTGTGTGTACTAGACAAAGGAAACTGCCCAAGTATCCATCAATAGGGGACTGATTAATCCAGTGGTTCTAAACTTCAGTGTGGATCATAATCACTTGGAGGGCTTGCTAAAACACAGATTGCTGGATTGTACCTCCAGAATTTCTGATTCAGTAGGCCTGAAGCCAATGGGCAAGCAGAGCTAAAATCCAGCCCATGTTGCATTCTCCATTCATGTAGGGCTGGCTGCATCTGCCCTGAAGAAGTGGCACGTTTCCATAGTTTGCACGTAAATGCTATACAGCTAGCTGTAGTCTGAGACTCTATGAAAAAGCTGTCAATCTCATAAAAATCATAAATTTATTGTTATTCTGATAAAATGCCAGCATTATTTTCCATGGGACTTGACATACTTCACCCTAAATTTATAAACAATTCCTATGTGTCAGTAAGAAGAAGATATACGGGGAGAGGATATGGAGTCACAGAATAAGAAATCTCAATGGCCAGTAAATATATGAAAGGTTGCTCACCCTCACTAGTAAGTGCAAATGAAGGCACCATTTTTCACCTGTTGAAACAGGCAAAAATGTGGAAGTGGGACAGTACTGAGAATTCCTGAGGATGTGGGAGGAGGTAACTCTTATACCCTGCTAGCGGGATGTGAAATGCGCAGCCACTTTGGAGGGCAATTTGGCTATATGAAGTGCAGGTGAAGATACTCACACTTTGCCCTAATATTCTTAATACACACTGTAGAGAAACTTGTATATATGCACCAGGAGATTCATGCACCAATGTTCACATCAGCATTGATTGTAAGAACAAAAAGACAGGAAATACATGAGAGGTTCATCACCAAGGAAACAAATTGTAGTATATGTTAGAATTATAAATAACAGTTAAAATAAGTCAACTAGAATTAAATACACCATGTATGTGTGTGTATATATATTTACATATATATATGAGATATATATCATAATGTGAGTAAAAAAAGCTGCAGAATGATAGGTGGAGTTAAGCTTGAACACATGGATAATAATATTATGTATGGATACAAACATATGTTGTAAGAGTCTAAAATGATTGACAGGAGTAAACACCAGTTTTAGCATTGTGGTGCCTGGTGATGTTGTGGGGCAGGGTGGAGGGGGTTGCAAATGTAGCTGTAGTATTTTGTTTAAAAATTTTTTGAGGCAAATATGGCATAATATTACCATTTTATTTAGCTGGGTAGTAGGTATATATATTATTCACTTTATTATTCTGTCTGAAATGTTTCATAATTAAAGAAAACATGCACATACACCAAACTCTTGTTATAGTGGTCTATGACTCAGTGTATTTCATCTCTTGGCCCATATAAAGTCGGATACAGAGCAGAGATCAGAGAAGCTTTGTTAAAGACTTTTTAAATACCATGCAGATGATGGGACTGGTTCATAGCAATATCTTTTAACCTTGATTTTGTGCAAAACAGATTCTTAATCAGTAGATAAGAAAATCTACCTAATTAGTCCATTTTCCCAGGGAGCCTTATGGTATTAGCCAGCAAAGACTGTGGCTTTAATTGAGACAGTGATGCAACTTAATTGGAACATCTGAATGAGATTAAGGGGGGTGAGTACTCACATAAGGTCAGCTGGTTTCCCTGGTACCCAGAGTTCTGCTGGGTCTATGCCTTTTTGCTGACAACCTCTGCCAACTGGGATGAAGCTGAGCCAAATGCTTTTACTGTCTTTCTTAGATCACTTAATGAAATGTTTTAAATACAGATTCCGTGTATTTCAGCACGTATTGTGAAACACTTTGGCATGCTGATTCTACTAGTAAACTTTAGAACTTATTACATAGAAGAACTAGATATTTACATTGCTTTTAACTTGTTATTGATGCAGGAGTTTAATATATATTAAGTGAAATAAATTGATAATTGTGTTGAGACTCAATAATGTATTTTAATTGATTACATCTTTATTTGGGTTCTCCAGAGAAACATAACTAATGGGATGTGTGTGTGTGTGTGTGTGTATGTATGTATGTAGTATATATATTTATTATAAAGAGTTGGCCCACACAATTAAGGAGGCTGACAAGTCCAAGGTCTGCAGTTGGTAAGCTGGAGGCCCAGGAAGGCTGATGATGCAGTACTAGTCTGAAAGCTAGCAGGTTGGAGACCCAGGAAGAACCCATGCTCTAGTCCATGTCCAAAGGCTGGAAAAGACCAATGTCCAAACTCAAGGGATTCAGGCAGGAGAAAATTTCTTCTTACTCAGGCTTTTTGTTCTATTCAGGCCTTCAACTGATTGGATGAGGGCCACCCACATTGCCCAGTCTGCTTTACTCAGTCCACCCATTTGAAAGTTAATCTCATCCTGAAACACCCTCACCAACATACTCGGAATAATGTCTAGGCATTCCGTGGCTCAAACTGACATATAAAATTAATCATCAAAACATCTTTTTACCCAAATTTAAGATCATTTCACAAGGCTTCTGAACAAAGAGTACTTATGTTCCTTTATTAATTTAAAAAAGTACTTGAATTCCTCCATAAAATTAGTGTAGTACTAACAGAGAAGAAAACTCTTTAAAATTGTCACTAATCTTTAACAAAGTTTTTTTTCGTAAATGTTCTATTACTAGTTTTGTGACCTTAGATCAATTAATTTCTTGATCTGAAAATAGGAGAACATTGGAAAGGACCACTGTGATCCCATCCAGCTCTAGAGGTCTGTAATCTTTGATCTTTTCATCAGTGCATGGATGTTGGAATGTGATTGGCATTGGTATGTCTATGCTACCTGCTACCATCCAGATGAACTCAAGTTGCTTTCTTAGGTGGATTGTGGACTGTAGTGGAATGTAGTCTCAGTTATTTACAGTTCTACTTCATACTTCATCTCCTTGGTGCGTATAATGACTGGTTAGAAGTAAGTGAATTTCACCTATGAGGCCTAGACTCCAAGCAGAGCTGATGTCATGAGATTCCAGCACATTTATTAAGTGCTAGGTGAACTCACCTTATGGAAGAGCAATTTCCATAGGAAAAAGCAGTGGCTTTAAAGAACGTACTATCTACATAGTCAATACTATTGGATTTTCAGGTGGAGTTTTTTCACTTTGTTTTTAAGAGCATCATGTACCATAGCTTTGGGGTAATTTTTCACTAACATACATTACTTAGGCATGTTAAATTTAGTGATTAACTGATCCAGTGACTGGCAATCATTAGATTGCCAAATACATAAAATTTGACTTTGTGATGAGCTATATTTTCAACTGTTCTAGGTCAGATTTTATTATTGGAGATGTTTGAGTTTTTCTCAGAAAAACTATATCCAGAGACATAGCGCTTGACCAAATCATGTGGACAGTGGGTCAAAACCATTTTGGCATTTCACAAAATCTTGTGAGGATAAGTTAGAACATGCTGAAGTAATTTTCATTAATGAGTATTCTATCCACCTTGTGAATAGTTTCAGAAAATGTTAGCTGGCTACAGAAATGTTGAATGGTTTATAGACTTTTTCCTGGACCCTCCCAAGCCTAGCAATACCACCTTCCATTTTCTAGCCAAGTTCATTCCTTACTGTTACACATATCCCCAGACTCACAAAATGCAAGCATATCTGGGCCCCAAACACAGTTATCTAGAAAAGCACTTTTTTCACATTAATGGCATAGATTCTTTTTTTTTTTTTTTTTGAGACGGAGTCTCGCTCTGTCGCCCAGGCTGGAGTGCAGTAGCCGGATCTCAGCTCACTGCAAGCTCCACCTCCCGGGTTTACGCCATTCTCCTGCCTCAGCCTCCCGCGTAGCTGGGACTATAGGCACCGCCACCACGCCCGGCTAGTTTTTTGTATTTTTTTTAGTAGAGATGGGGTTTCACCGTGTTAGCCAGGATGGTCTCGATCTCCTGACCTCGTGATCCGCCCGTCTCGGCCTCCCAAAGTGCTGGGATTACAGGCTTGAGCCACCGCACCCGGCCTGGCATAGATTCTTGAGAAAGAAAAAATGTAAAATATAAAGCAAGCATTTCAAACAAATGTATGTCTGTGTGGAGAGAAGAAAAATGAAATGAAATAAGAAAAAGGAGAAAACATAGGAAAATAAGAGAAACCTAGAGGAGACACCACAGAACCTGATGTGTTGGAAGGGGAAATCACTGAAATTCCTAGGCTTGTTGCCTGGCTTATTTTATGTCTGGCCTGATTTCTTTTAATGTGCATGTTGTGTTCATTTGCATGGTTGCAATCTTTAAGCAAAGAATGTTTTCAGGATTTTGGAATAATCTGAGAACCTCTGATAAAATGTGTGCAGAAAAAATGTAATGACTATGATTAGTCACAAAAAGAGCAAAGGGAATCTCATTATTTCAGTATCTGAATTTCAGTTGTATGTTTTCCTTAAAACCAAGAAACTTCTAATGGGCAAAAACATTGTTCTTCTTCATAAATTCATAGTTTCTGTGATGCTCTCTGAAAAAGCAGCTGTATCAGATTAATTTTCTTTTCACACTCTTCCTTCTCATTTTGTAAAGAAAAGACAGTCGATCTGTAGCTTCCTTGGGGGACATTAGACAGCTTAGAAAAGTGGCAAAATAAACAAGATTTATTCTCATCAGATGTGTCATGAGAAAATTGGAGGCGTGCTGTGAGGTAATGATAAAATAATCTTGAAAATTTCCAAGCACTTCTTCCAAGTGGAATGGAAGGAAATTTAAAGTCAGCTTTCATCTATTTACAGCTGAAGCAAGATGTGGGCATATATATTTTTCTAACAATACAATTGGTTTCCTCCCCTAAAAAAGAGGAAACCAGACTTAAGGTCTCAGAGTTCTAGAAAGGTGTCCTCTGGAAAAATTGACCACAGTAGGATTTTAATTTTTCAGTGGAATAAGGTACTGGGAATTGTAACATGAAATGGTAGTGTGGTTTTCCTCTCTGTCCATCTTCTCCCATTTCTCTTACTTATATTAACCTGTGAAGGTATTGTTCTAGTAAATGCATAGTGCTGATGGCACCTTAATTTATTTCCGTGGTCATTTGCAGAAAACATTGTTTTTGCCTCTGCTTACCCACTGGAGCTGGTGTATACTCTCTTATGTAGCATCTGTAAGTATATGAAGATTCATTGAATGCCTTTGATGGGCTAAGCTTTCTGTGGCCATATTAGAGATACTGGGCTTGCTTTTAGAACAGGACTTGGGAAGAACTTAGGGTCTCTCACAGTTCACTGAAGGTTTTGCTCACAGAATTTGGGACCTCTATGAGGGTAAGTGCTGGAAAGCAGGAAACGATGCTCTATTGTTTGTTCTTAAGCAAGCCTCCTTTCCATCCAGTTGCTGGCTGAGCCCTAGGAGGGTCCTGACTTGGCTTTGATATATTTCATATAAGCTATTGGGAGCATAAGTGTTTGTTTCTTTTTGCGGATTAATATCCAAAGTAAATCACAGAGAACTTAAGTTGGTTTTATGTCTTTTATTTTAACTCGAGGTGGGATTTCTACAGGGTAGGCTGCAGAATCAAGGCTCCCTGTGAATCATTTTGCCTTTTCCTAGGAGAGACTGTTCAAAAACCTGACTCTCAGGCACCAATAATAAATGTGCTTTAAAACACACATACACCCCTTCAGTTCAATTATGGAGAATCCAATTTATCCCCATTCTCTAAGGCATTTACCAGAAGAAAAAGAGAGTCCTTGGGCATTATTCTGTGTAATTAGATTTTTACACCTCTGTATTGTGAATTGGGATTTCCAATTTCTCCATCCTAAGGTGTAAAGTGATGGTGCTTAGCAACCTAAGACCGTAGCTGATGCTATAATTCATCAGGACTTTTAAACTGTTACCATTTGAGAAACTGTGGTGAAAATAAACAATAGTGGATATTGTAATTTATTTTATAAATATTAAATCTATTTTATTTTTTAGAACCATTTGTCTTGTTTCTCAAAATTAATCTTCACCTGAAACCTCAACAGTTTTTAAGAAACTGCGCCAGTGGCCTGAATAATCTTCTCATATGTGGATTTTCCTCAGTTGCCAGGAAATAACCACCTGGTTAAAACAAACTTATTTTTATTTATTTCTGTATGTTTCTCCTTCATAGTAACAATAAAAATGTAATATCTGAAAATTATGATTTTCTTTTTTTTTTTTTTGAGACAGAGTTTCACTCTTGTTACCCAGGCTGGAGTGCAACGGCGTGATCTCAGCTCACCACATCCTCCGCCTCCCAGGTTCAAGCAATTCTCCTGCCTCAGCCTCCTGAGTAGCTGGGATTGCAGGCATGCACCACCACGCCCAGCTAATTTTGTATTTTTAGTAGAGACAGGGTTTCTCCATGTTGAGGCCAGTCTCAAACTCCTGACCTCAGGTGATCCGCCCTCCTCAGCCTCCCAAAGTGCTGGGATTACAGGAGTGAGCCACCGCACCTGGCCTAAATCATGATTTTTCTGGCAATGTTATAGGAAAACCAAAGCTAAAATGTGAATATAAAACATAACAGTCTCAACTATTTTAAAAGAATTGAAAAAAGATTAGCAGAAAATGTAGTAAAACAGTGTTTGGATTTTTGTATCTTTTTACACTTAATGAGTACATGTTTGTGCTTTTCTAAAAGTAATTGAAATAGGAAGCTGCATATTTCAGAGAAGATTGTAGAATGTATCATCGTTGTGATGACACTGAGAATGGTGGGGGAACGAGGCATAATCTGCCATAAATAGTATCTTCCAAGAAAGACTACTGATAAACAGTAGATTTGAGTTGATCTGCTTCAGGACTGGGAACTGGTTTTAAAAGAACCTTCTAGAATGAGAAAATATACGAATTTGTCAGGCTCTTCGGACTTCATGAAAGTTTTACCCAGAGCCTTATATTTGCCGTAGTTTTAGACTGGTTAAGGAAAACAGACAAACCAAGAAAGGATTTTGTTTGTAAATTATTTCCCACAAATAATTTTGTGGACAAAACTCATTTAAAAGCTCTAAAGGAATTAACTTGTAAGAGTCTGATTTATTAATATTATTATTGTTATTTTCTTTTTTGAGATGGACTTTAACTCTTGCTGCCCAGGCTAGAGTGCAATGGCACAATCTCAGCTCTCTGCAACCTCCACCTCCCTGATTCAAGCGATTCTCTGTCCTCAGCCTCCCGAGTAGCTGGGATTACATGCATGTGCCACCACGTCCAGCTAATTTTGTATTTTTAGTAGGGATGGGGTTTCTCCATGTTGGTCAGGCTAGTCTAGAACTTCTGACCTCGGGTGATCCGCCTGCCTCGGACTCCCAAAGTGCTAGGATTACAGGTGTGAGCCACCTCACCCAGCCAAGAGTCTGATTTTTTATAAACAGATATGAATTGAATTTCAAATGTGTGTGTGTGTGTGTGTGTGTGTGTATTTATTTATTTATTTATTTTGAGACAGGGTTCTTGTTCTGTCACCCAGGATGGAGTGCAGTGGTGTGATCATAGCTCACTACAACCTCAAATTCCTGGGCTCAAACAATCCTCTGCTTCACCCTCACCCCATCCCCACCACTGCCGAGTAACTGCAACTACAGGTGTGTATCACCACACCTGGCTAATTTTTATTTTTATTTTTTGTAGAGTCAGGGTCTTGCTATGTTGTCCAGGCTAGTTTGAAACTCCTGCACTCAAGTGATCCTCCCACCTTGGCCTCCCCAAGTGCTGGGATTACAGGCGTGAGCCACCATGCCTGGCCAAAAGTGTATATTTTTGGTAATTAATATTCAAGCTGAAAACTGTACCTTTCTCCTTTCCTGGGGCATTGGCATGGGTTTTGTTGATAGAATGCATTGTAACTTGTTTTTGAATATTTACGCAGCCATTCTTTCATTCATTCAACAAATATTTGCTGAGTATATAAACACAATATACCCTTGGAGGAGAGATAAGCTATATTTGAACAGCTGTAGTAGAAGTGGTACACAATTTTGGGAGAATGCCAAAGAAGGTGTGATTGCTTCCAGCTGGGGAGATCCAAAGAGGCTTCTACTCAGGTTGGGACTGTCATGTGGGCTTGAAGGGTCTGAAAGTGGCTAGCAGGGGACTTAGGGGGAGAAAGGAAGAGAGGAAGCACAGGTATGCATGGGGCAAGAAGGCTTAAGTTGAATGAAAGAAGTGGAAAATAAAGACAGTTGAGGTGAGATCCCAGGCCTTTGGTACTACGATGAGGGGTTACTACCCTAGGCAATAGGGAAACACTGAAGATTTTTTTTTTTTACAAAGATAGTGATATGATCTTGCAGCAGCATGTTAAATGAAAGCTGCCAGTCCAGGACAACTCAGAAGGTTGTGCCTCTATGACTAATGAGGTGTGCCCCTTCTGACTTTCAAAAGAGTGTCTTAGTAGCATCGGTGCCAAGATTTGGTTCTGAAATAGAGTTCCCCATTCTAACATCTGGACCTTTGTGTAACTCATGCTACCTTTGAGTGGGACCAAGGTGGCCAGCTTTGATTCAGCCTCTCCTGTTCTGCCGCATCAGCCCTGGACTCCGGCCACTTCTCAAAACCGGCCTCTGCCACACACACCTAGCTTTGGCTCATTCCCCATAATCCTCCAGGAACAGCTGTGGTATTCCCCCTCCCACTCTGGTTTTCACTTTTTTGTTCCTGTTTAAGAGCTGAGAGTTCCTGTTTTTGTTTTTCTCCTCTGTCTCTGCTGTGATGCTGAAATAGGGTAGATTCAGAGACCTTTTTTTTTTTTTGAGATGGAGTCTCGCTCTGTCACTTAGGGTGCAGTGGCACGATCCCGGCTCGCTGCAACCTCCGCCTCCCAGGCTCAAGCAATTCTCCTGCCTCAGCCTCCCAAGTAGCTGAGATTACAGGTGTGCACCACCATGCCCGGCTAATTTTTGTATTTTTGGTGGAGACAGGGTATCACCATGTTGATCAGGCTGGTCTTGAACTCCTGACTTCAAGTGATTCATCCACCTCAGCCTCCCAAAATGCTGGGATTGCGTGAGCTACTGCGCCCAGCCCAAGAGACTTCTATAATGTCGTTGAGAGACAGTAGAGGCTTGATTGAACGTGTGGTGGTTGGGATGGGGAAAAGGAAATGGGCTCAAGAAATTTCTGGAAATAAAAGTGGCAAAATCTGATGATTGGATCTGGGAACGGGGGAGAAGGAGTCAAATGAATGCTGAGTTTTTGAGCCTGCATAGAGTTAATGGCTTCAAAGGGGCCAGCAGATACTTTTCTTAATTTTGCAAAGGTGAACTGAAGCTAAGTTATATGGACAGAGTAGTCAAAGAGGTGTGTTAGTTTGCTTCCATTGCTATAAAGAAATATCTGAGGCTGGGTACTTTATGAAGGAAAAAAGTGTAGGGTGGGCGTGATGGCTCATGCCTGTAATCCCAGCACTATGGGAGTCAAGGCAGGTAGGTCGTTTGAGTCCAGGGATTTGAAACCAGCCTGGGCAACATGGTGAAACGCTGTCTCTACAAAAAATACAAAAATTGGCTGGGTGCAGTGATTCACATCTGCAATCTCAGCACTTTGGGAGACTGAGGCGTGTGGATCACTTGAGGTCAGGAGTTCAAGACCCCCGACTAACATGGTGAAACCCTGTCTCTACTAAAAATACAAAATTAGCCAGGTGTGGTGGCGCATGCCTGTAATCTCAGCTACTTGGGAGGCTGAGGCAGGAGAATCACTAGAACCCGGGAGGTGGAGGTTACAGTGAGCCGAGATGGTGCCACTGCACTCCAGCCTGGGGGATACGAGTGAAACTCTGTCTGGGGAAAAAAAAAAAAAAAATTAGCCAGGTATGGCTGCACGCTCCTATGGTCCCAACTACTCAGGAGGCTGAGATGGGAGGATTGCTTAAGCCTGGGAGGTCAAGCCTGCAGTGAGCTGTGATTGCACCACTGCACTCCAAGCCTGGGTGACAGATTGAGACTATCCCAAAAAGAAAGAAAAAAAGAGAGAGAAAAGAGGTTTAATCGGCTCACGGTTCTTGGTTCTACATCCTGTACAGGAAGCATAGTGCTGATATCTGCTTCTGGTGAGGGCCTCAGGAAGCTTACAATCATAGCAGAAGGCAAAGGGGGAGCAGGTGCATCACATGGCAAGACCTGAGCAAGAGAGAGGAGAAGGCACTAGGTTCCCTTCAAACAACCAGCTCTCAAGTGAACTAAGGGAACAAGAACTCACCTATCCCCAAGGGGATGGCACTAAGCCATTAATGAGGGATCCGCCCCCATGACCCAAACACCTCCCACCAGGCCCCACTTCCGACATTGGGGATTACATTTCAACATGAGATTTGCAGGGGACAAAAGATCCAAACTATATCAAGTGGCTTCTTTCAGTGTCAGTGATGATTACCTTGAAGAGTGTTATGAGCAGCTTAGGGTCAAGTGAATTGTACTAACGCAATGCCTAGCTCAAGCTGAAATAAACAAGTAGGATTAGAGATATGTGCCTGTGCCAAAAATACTGGTATATCAAAATGTGGAAGAATCCCTTCCATTGCTTTTAGTCCTTCCATTATTGAGTAATCTCCTTTCAGTATAAGACCTGGCACTGTGTTTTATAAACAATTTAGGAAAGAGAATGTGATACTAAATTTGGTGGCAGGGATATGAAAGGAATTCAGTGCTCAAGCATCTTGGAAACTGTGATGAACAATGTCGTTTCAGCTGAGGTTATTTTGTGTAGCCCCTGTGGGCTGATCATTTGTTTGAATGTTTTCATTGTGGAATATTAAATAGTAGTCAACATTGATTGATCAATAATATGTGTCAGGCCCTGTCCTAGACAGTTTTCAATATACAGAATATTTTATTTGCTCCTCATGAAACCCTGTGATATGGGCATCTTATTATCCTCATTTGCAGGTGAGAAAATTGAGGTCAGAGAGAGCTCAATGAAACACAGCCCCTAACTTACGCTTTTTGATTCAGTTCATGAATGTTGTTGTTTTATGTAGTTGGTTTTAATTCAGGAATGCACGGAGGGTCTTCTATGCTGAACCTTTGTGAAAATGTAGGTTGTATTTGTTTGGAGCCTGTGATGGGTGGGGTAGCTCTTCTGTATACAGCAGGGCAGGATGGCCCTAGTGCAAGTTACAGTAAGCAACCTGGTTTTTTCTTCTCCTTAATTCCTTAGTTCAGCTTGAGGACTTTATCCTGGTGCTTGCCTAAGGGACACCCTCGTCACCATTATCATCATTTTAATTATGATCAATTATGGAACATTTTCTATGTGCCAGCTATCATGCTGAGCACTTTACAGAATTAGTTCATGGAATCATTAGAATAACGTTATGAGGCTGCTACTCTTGTTTTCTTCATTTGACATGTGAGCAGAAAGAAGTAACTCACATGAGATCTCACAGCTGGCAAGTAGTAGAGATGGGATTTGAACCTGTCTGACTCCAGAGTCCATCTTCCTAACCACAGTGGTATTTTGCTCCAACATCAGACTATTTTTTTTTAAATTAGACATAGGTTTCTTGCTCTGTTTTCCAGGCTGGAGTACAGTAGTGCAATCATAGCTCATCACAACCTCAAACTCCCAATGCTCCTGCCTCAGCTTCCCAAAGTGCTGGCTTACAAGCATGAGCCACCAAGCCAGACTGTCCCCTGCCTCAACACCAGACTTTGCTCTCAGTCTTAGGATCCCTACACTGGGGACTAATTTATTTGGATTTAGATAGGTTTAATCTAAAATCCAGATACACTTGCCAAATAACTTTAGGTTTTCCCCCAGAACATATGATATTGTTAGCTATATCATATATAGTTTGAACTAGTTATTTGATTAATTACCTAAAGAAGCTGCAATTGCTTCTTTATAAACGCTACGTGGTGGATGATGTGTTACTGGGACAGTATGCAGATATTCAAATCACAGAAGCATTTTTCTCATATATCAGAAGAGAGCATTATGACACCTCACCAGAAGCAGGGCGTCCCTGGGGGAGGCTTGGTGATGTGGCAGAAAATCAACTTTCAAAGCTTTATAGAGTTCATCATAAAATGACATCCACCTCCTTTCATTTCAATCCAAGTGCTTTCAAGAGTACAAAAATAAACGTTAGAAATTAACAGACTGCTTTTCTGATAGACCAAACAGTAGCTACTTGGACCTAAAGGGCAAATTTTATTCATCATGTATATGTTTTAGTAAAGTGAGATTTGTTCTCATTGTGGGAATTCCCACACTGCCGCACTCCTATGTAAGAAAATTATAGACAAGCATAGAGAATGATGCTGCATAAAAGCTGATAGCATAATAGCCAGTTAGAGGATTATAAAGCCTGAGTTTATTAAAGTATTATGCAAATACTGATTAATAGTAATACCATAAACTCACAGAGCAAGCAAAAGCATGCCTGATTCAAATTATAGGAGCTTTTATTTGCATTTCTACAGAATCTATTATTAGTGGGTCTCAAAGCACCTTACAAGTAATAATTATTAAAGCTCATAAACATGACCAGTAAATTTCATGTTATGAAGTAAATATGAAAGAATTCCTCTTTACCTCACATATATTATAAGACCTAAATTCCCAAACAAAAATAGGATTCTCTGCATATGGGGAATATTCATATACTATGGGTGTCTTTGGCTATGGTTCTATAGGCTTAGAAATGGGTTGCTATGGATTCAAGGCTTTCCTATTGAGTACCTCAATTTATGTAGTTAGAACTCTTCACTTATTTTTGAAATTTTACCTACGTGATAGCTCTAAACAAATCTTGTTAGTATATTTTAATATCTCTCAATTGACCATAATATCAAATTTTAAAAGCAAAAATGATGTCAAGTTCACGTGAAAGTACTTTAAAATATTTTGGAATATTACATGGAGTTTATTTTTCCTCAAGCTGTACCCTGTTCTGCGGACTCAGCACAATCAGTGAAGCCTGTGTTTCCTTCTGTACCCTGCAGCAAGCAGTTGAAATGTTGTAATGGTTTCTAATCTGCATGAGAATGCTCCTACACCCTTTCTCCTCTACTCCTCCTTCTCTCTTCCCTCCTTCCCTCCTTTGCAATTCCCATACTCTCTAAAGCTAGCACAGATTGGAAAGGCAAGAATGTTTCAGGTGTCTGACTCTCCCTGTCCCTCCATGTCAAGTCCTCAAGCTTCCCCCACATTCATACTCAGTTTGATTTACTTCTGGTGCTGAGAGTCTATTTAATATATTGCAGTTTCCAGTCACTGTTGTGAGGCAGCTGGACTTTCGTATTGTACTTATACTTCAATGGCACACAGATCCAAAGAAATGTGTGGACTAGTGAGCAACTTCCTTTATAATTAGGATGCTGGAGCCTCGAGAGTCGAATGACTTGACTGAGGTTGTGCAGCTGGTTTCTGCCTCACAGAATCGGGGCCAGAGCTCAGGTCTCTAGGCTCTTAAACCAAAGTTTCCCCTTCTGTCTCATGGTAGTTCTATACTGCTTTGAATCACACACACAAATTTTGAACCGGAAACATTGGAGCAGAGTGAGAGGAAACACTTTGCTGATTTTATCCAGGACCATGAGTCATAAAACTAGAGGTGGAGCCTCAGGGATCTGAAGAAAAAGGGAGCGATGGCCAGATGTGGTGGCTCACGCCTGTAATCCCAGCACTTTGGGAGGCCGAGGCGGGCAGATTACCTGAGGTTGGGTGTTCCAGACCAGCCTGACCAACATGGATAAACCCCGTCTCTACTAAAAACACAAAATTAGCTGAGCATGGTGGCACATACCTGTAATTCCAGCTACTCGGGAGGCTGAGGCAGGAGAATCAGTTGAACCTGGGAGGTGCGGGTTGTGGTGAGCCGAGATTGCACCATTGCACTCTAGCCTGGGCAAGGAGCGGGAAACTCCGTCTCAAAACAAAGCGGGGGAGTGATGTTCTTGCAGAATTGAAGGGGTAGACCTGGGATTATCATTTGGAGGAAGGAGCTGAATGACTGCACGTCAAGGGGAATAAAGAGCAAGTTGAAGTGGAGACAGGGCAAGGTAGAAGAGTAGTCTTAGGAGGATTAGAAGGATGGTTGAGTTTATGGCGATGGCGATAGGTTATTGATAGAAAATAAAGCAAAACTCAATAGGTTATGGGATGGATGGTCCTTAGGGTCTGTGAAGCCTCTCAGGATGATGCCGGAAGGAGAGGGAGAGATGGGGCATGTGCAGCAGGTAGCAAAGTTCTCCAGGAACACAGACTACTGGCAAATCCCTGGGAGACAGGGGTGACAGGAGGGATGGAAACAGAGAGACTGGAGGAATGGTTTTTGGAACTCTGTAGCTAAGTGTAAATTCTGTGCTATACTGCAGAATTCTAATTTTCACATTTTTCTAGGGAAAACTGAGGCTGCCATCAAAAACTTCAGTCCCTACTACAGTCGTCAGTACTCTGTGGCTTTCTGCAATCATGTGCGCAGTGAAGTAGAACAGCAAAGAGATTTAACGTCACAGTTTTTGAAGACCAAGGTAAGCCATGGATATTTGGTTTACATGTTTTTCCCCTTGAAGAAGGCTATATAGCACACAATATTTCTGAAATAAACAATAATTTGAATGGCAGTTTTAAAAACTCTGCTCTGAAGTCGTTTCATACTCAAAAAACTCTATTTGCCTGGAAGTTGGAATATGTGATTTCTTTTGCTGATAATAATCCATATAAAAAGGAAATTAGCATGAATCCAATATTGTTATGTATTTTTCCCACATGGATGCTTTGTTTGTATCAGAAACTTTGACTTGCTGTTGTGAAATTTTGGTCATTGATCAAATATGAGTTTCTCTTTGAACCCCCTAATTTATTCTTACTCCTTTGCTCTGTTATAATAAGTAACACCACCTCAACAAATGTTTGTTAGCAGCTACTATGTGCTAGGCTATAGTCCAAGAACTGGGGCATTAAGACAAGTTCTCTGCCTTCCTGGAGTTTATGTTCACATGCAGGAAACAGACAATAAACAAGCTAATATCAGATGACATCAGATAATAATAAATGCTAAAAAGAAAATAAAGCAAGAGACTTCTTTTATTTTTGAGATGAAGTCTCACTCTGTGATTCAGGCTGGAGTGCAGTGGTGCAGTCGCAGCTCACTGCAACCTCTGCTTCCCGGGTTCGAGTGATTCTCCTGCCTCAGCCTCTCGACTAGCTGGGATTACAGGTGTGTACCACCATGCCCAGCTAATTTTTGTATTTTTAATAGCGACAGGATATTCACCATATTGGCCAGGCTGGTCTTGAACTCCTGACCTCAAGTGATTCACCTGCCTCGGCCTCTGAAAGTGCTGGGATTACAGGTGTGAGCCACCGCGCCCAGCCTAGAGCTGTGTTTTAGAGAAGGTGGTTAGGGGAGCCCTCTGTGGAGATAACATTTAAGCAGAAACTGGAGTGCAATGAGAGTAGGCTGTGTGAATATTCGTGGGAAGAGTATTCCAGGCCTATGGAACAGCAAGTGTGAAGACCCTGCCACACAGAGGGAAGGTCGGTCTCCTGGGAGCACTGTGAGTGAGGGAGGAGGGACGAACAATGACAGCATAGAAATAGGTCAGGACCACGTCATGTCAACCTGCGGATCACAATAGGGTTTTGATTTTGTTTTGTGTTGGGAAGTCCCATTGGAGGGTTTTGAATACAGAGTGACATATAATTTTAGATGATCTGTCTGGCTTCTCTGTAGAGAATGGACTATGGGGCAAGAGGGGAGAATGGAAACTGGCGAGCAGGATACTGTAGCATCCAAGGGAAGAATGATGCCAAATTGGACTGGGGTGATGATGGCCATGGTTGTGAGGAGAGGTGTTTATGATAGAGCTGACAGAACATACTGTTGGGTTGGGGGTGAGATAATAGAAGAGAGAAATCAGTGATGACTTCTTGGTTTTTAACCAGAGCAAATAAGTGGATGGAGTTGCCTTTTCCTTAGAAGGAAGAGTCGGAGTGAATGGGATCACAAGTTCCCTTTTGACCATGTTAAGTTTGAGATGCTAGTTTGACATACGCCTGTGGAAATGTTGAATAGGCCATTGGATGTTTTCATTTGGAGCTCAGCAGAGTGATTGAGGCTGGAAAATAGAAATGTGGAAGTTGTTAGCTTATAACTGGTATTAAGACCATGGGCCATAAAAGAGGGAAAGAATATAGACAGAGAAAAGAAACAGTACACTGGCCCCTTCAGCATTACAAAATCAGAAAAAGGAAAAGGATCTAGCAAAATGGACTAAGAAGAAACAGTCTATGGAGTAGGAGAAAAATCAGAAAAGTATAATGTCCCAGAAGGCAAATAAAAAAGGGGTTTCAAAATTAAGAACTCAATCCTATTTATAATAGCCACCCCCACCCACCACACACACACACACACACAGATACACACACACACACACACACACACACCCCTAGGAGTACATTTAACCAAGGAGATGAAAGATCTCTACAAGAACTACAAAACCTGGATGAAAGAAATTGTAGACAACACAAACTAATGGAAACACATCCCATGCTCACAGATTGGAAGAATCACTATCATTAAAATGACCATATTCCCCGGAGCAATATACAGCTCCAATTCAATTGCTATCAAATTACCAATTTCATTTTTCACAAAATTAGAAAAATTAATCCTAAAGTTCATATGGAACAAATAAAAGCCTGAATAGCCAAAGCATGCCCAAGCAAGGGAACAAATCTGGAGGCATCACATTGCCTGACTTCAAATTATACTACAAGGCTATACTAACTTAATCAACAGGTACTGGGACAAAAATAGACACGTAGACCAATGGAACAGAACAGAGAACCCAGAAATAAAGCCACATACCTACAACCAACTGATCTTTGATAAAATAAAAAAAAATAAATAATGAAGAAAGAATACCCCATTCAATAAAAGGTGCTGGGAAAACTGACTAGCCATATGTAGAAGAAGGAAACTGGACCCCTATCTCTCACCATGTACAAAATTAACTTGAGATGGATTAAAAACCTAAATGTAAGGCCTGAAACTATAGAAATCTTAAAATAAAACTTAGGAAAAACTCTTCTGGACATTTTAGGCAAAGAATTTGTGGTAAAGACCCCAAAACAAATGCAACAAAATAGACAAATGGGACTTAGTTATACTAAAAAGCCTATATACAAAAAAAGAAATAGTCAATGAAATCAACAGGTAACCTACAAAATGGGAGAAATATTTGCAAATTATGCCTCTAACAAAGGACTAATGTCCAGAATCTACAAGAAATGCAACAAGAAAAAATAGCCCCATTAAAAACTGGGCAAAGGACATGGGCAGACATTTCTCAAAAGAAGACATACAAGTGGACAACAAACACATGAAAACATACTCAGCATCACTAATCATCAGATAAGTGTGTATTAAAACCACACCGGCCGGGCGCGGTGGCTCACGCCTGTAATCCCAGCACTTTGGGAGGCCGAGGTGGGTGGATCACCTGAAGTCAGGAGTTCAAGACCAGCCTGGCCAACATGGCGAAACCCTGTCTCTACTAAAAATACAAAAATTAGCCAGGCATGGTGTCGCATGCCTGTAATCCCAGCTACTCAGGAGGCTGAGGAGGGAGAATCACTTGAACCCAGGAGGTTGCAGTGAGCCGACATCATGCCACTGCACTCCAGCCTGGATGACAGAGTGAGACTCTGTCTCAAAACAAAACAAAACAAATATAAAACAACAACAAACCACACCAAGATATCATCTTACACCAGTAAGAATGGCTGTCATTAAAAAGTCAAAAAATAACGAATGATGTGGATGTGGAGAAAAGGAAATGCTCATACACTGTTAGCAGGAATGTAAATTAGTTCAACCCCTAGGGAAAACAGTATGGAGATACCACAAATAACTAAAAAAGAACTATCATTCGACTCAGCAATCCTACTACTGGTATCTACCCAAAGGAAAAGAAATCATTATATAAAAAAGACTCCTGTACATGTATGTTTATCACAGCACTGTTTTTAATAGCAAAGTCATGGAACCAACCTAAGTATGCACCAGTGGTTGACTGGATAAAGAGAATGTGGTATATATACATCACAGGATGCTACACAGTCATAGAAAAGAACAAAATCATATCCTTTGCAACAACATGGATGGAGCTGGAGGCCATTATCCTAAGTGAACTAACTCAGAAACAGAAAATCAAATACTACATGTTTTCACTTATAAGCAGGAGCTAAGTAATGGGTACACATGGACATAAAGATGGAGAGAATAGACTCTAGGGACTCCAAAAGTGGGGAAGGTGGGAGGGGAATGAGGATTGAAAAATTACCTATCGGGTACAATGTTCAAGATTTGGGTGATGGGTACACTAGGAGCCCAATCCCCACCCTTACACTTAATTCCCGTGTTAGAAACACACATACCCCTTGAATATAAAATTTAAAAAACTATAAATAAAAAAGAAGGGGTTTCAAGAGAGAATAAGTGATAAGTGAGTTACATAATGCTGAGAAGTTAACCAATTTATTTAGCAGCATGAGGACATGGGCTAAGTGATTGCTTTCCCTCATAAAACAGTGATCTCAAAATGTGGGGAGCTTGTTAAAATGCACATTCTGGCCCACAGCCCCAGAGATTCTGTTGTAGTAAGTCTATGGTGAGGCCCCATTTTTAACAAGCTTATCAGTTGATTGAGTGGCCCAGGTTTTAAGAAAAGTTGCACGTAAGAACTATGAAGTTCATCTTATACCATGGTTTCAGTTTCATTTAAAGAGAAGAGATTCTCTCTTACCTTTTAATGAGGCAAGATAGGAGACTGCTGCATTATCTGTCAGGTTAGAATATTAAGCGCTGGAATCTGGAAGGGAATTTGTTTTATCCCTTACATGATTCTTAAAAGAGATTGGCATATCTATTTTTTTTTCTGTATAGTTCATTTAAAATTTTACTTGAAAGTAGAGGGGTAAGTTTCTGAAGGCACTCTGATTTTTCAGTAAAGGGAAAATAGATGTAAATTCAGTGACACGTAAAAGACAAGAGGCCCATTTGTATATTTTGAAATAATTTGAGAATTACACAATGAAGCAGGATGGGAATTATCCTTACACAGTTAACCCAATGGAAGACCTAACTAGGAATCTAATGGAAATGCCTGTACAGTACATATATCACCATGGTTAATGAAAAATCCTCAAACTTTTAAGTAGAAGAGGTAGAACTGAGGTGTTTTGGCTTGATACCTGCTTATTCTTTAACCAAATAGCAAGCACAATCTCCTTGAGTGGCACGGAGAGGGGTCCCCATGGCTTTGGGTTTAAGAAAACCATTGAGCATTAGAGGCTGCATTGGCAGGTGTATTGAATAGGAGAACGAACGGTCTGTTAATTCTCCTGCTTTGCGGAGATTAACCCTGAGACATGTTCAGACATGTCCTTGTGGATATCCACACTTAACGCTTTCCTGCCTCCCTCCCTCTCTCCCATAGAGTTTATCAAGCATTTATTGAGTGCCACATGTATGCAAGGCATAATAACCTTAAGTAATAACTATAATTCCTTCTACCATATGCTTCTGTTCCTACAGCATAATAGAGGGAAATGAAAATCATAAAAGTACCAATAAGACAAATATTTACATTGGGTCAAGCAGAGCAGGAAAGGGAAATTGTGGGGGGAGAGGAAGAATCAACAGTTTCCCCAGGATCTCAGTGGAAGAGAGTTTCCTCAACTATTCCTTGAAATACCATGGATAGGCCGGGCGCGGTGGCTCAAGCCTGTAATCCCAGCACTTTGGGAGGCCGAGATGGGTGGATCACGAGGTCAGGAGATCGAGACCATCCTGGCTAACACCGTGAAACCCCGTCTCTACTAAAAAATACAAAAAACTAGCCGGGTGAGGTGGCGGGCGCCTGTAGTCCCAGCTACTCGGGAGGCTGAGGCAGGAGAATGGCGTAAACCCGGGAGGCGGAGCTTGCAGTGAGCTGAGATCCGGCCACTGCACTCCAGCCTGGGCGGTAGAGCGAGACTCCCTCTCAAAAAAAAAAAAAAGAAAGAAAGAAAGAAATACCATGGATAACTTAGTGGTAACAAGGAGTGTTATCATTTGTTGTGATAGTTAATTGTGTTCATCTTCTTTAAGCCACCATTGATGCCTGGAACTATTTTGTATGAAGCAGAGCTATCACAATTTTCTGAAGACATAAAGAAGTGGAAGGAGAGATACATTGTAGTTAAAAATGATTATGCTGTGGAGAGCTATGAGAATAAAGAGGTAAGACACTTCTTTGTTACTACTGGTTCTTGCACTATTCTTAAAAGTTTAGCTGGGTTGATTGGTGTGCCCTCTCCTTGGAGACTGATTCATTCAGTAAGCACTCATTCATGTAGGTACCTGTTTCAGCTAACAGATACTGATTGAATGCCTACTGCATATCAAGTGTTATACAAGGTTCTGGGTATACAGCAGTTGGTAAGACAGATGCTTGCTGTCTAGTGGCAAGGTAGACTTTGAACAGGTGATTACAAGTGAGTATGAAGATAGAAGGACCAGTATTTGGCACAGGAGCCTTTCCTATGATCATTCAGCCTCGAGGTCTTCCTCAGCCACTGTCCTGATGTCTCTGCTCTATGTCCCTGTCTTCCCACTCTGAAGCCCTGTGCATGACAGGTGGCTGAGGAGTTATTTCATAGGTTGTTATTAAATTTGAATCTGCCTGGGTTTGCCTGGGTTTCTAGGAATTCAGAATGCCTCACATACTTTATTCCCATGGAGGTATTTTTTATTTTTTCAATTAACTTTTTTTCTGGTTATCTCACTATTTTCCTTATCTGTAAAATGTGAAGATGAGATAATGGGTGTAAAGCATTCAGCACCTGGGAGGACTTCAGTTTTTATTGGTTCCCATTTCTTTCCTTATGTAGGGAGGTAGTGTGGTACAGGGGAAAAAATATCAGGCAGTGAATTTGGCAAACTAAAGGTTAGGTCGAGTTGTGCCATTAACTAGAAGTGAACTCATTGACAAGTGACTTCCTGTCTTCAGGCCTCAATTAAGGTAAACAGTTAAGTCAAATGATCCCACTGTCCTCCCAGATCTCATATTGTACACATTTTTTAGTCTACATAGACCCTCAAGCTCCCTTTGAAATGAACAGGTACTATTTATCAGTGAAGGATAGTAACAGATTTAAAACTCTGCTCTCTGGCCTCTGAGCTCAAGAATAGTCAAGACGGCTGGGCGCAGTGGCTCATGCCTGTAATCTCAGCACTTTGGGAGGCCGAGGCAGGCAGGTCAACTGAGGTCAGGAGTTCGTGATCAGCCTGGCCAACATTTTGAAACCCCATCTCTACCAAAAATATAAAAATTAACTGGGCGTGCGGGTACATGCCTGTAGTCCCAGATACTCAGGTGGGTGAGGCAGGAGAATCACTTGAACTCGGGAAGTGGAGGTTGCAGTGAGCCGAGATCACCCTACTGTACTCCAGTCTGGGTGACGGAGCGAGACTCCATCTCAAAAAAAACAACAGTAGTCAAGATAGTCTTCATAGAGAACTGTGAGGACTACTCCTGATGCTAAACCATTAGGAAGAGGCTTCAGACTGACAGACCAATCTGTTTCCTTCCCATTTCTGATGGAAAATAGAAATAAAATGTACTACACATTTATTTCACAAGCTACCAGGCAAAGCTCAAGTGCTCTCTTGGGTAGACTTACTCTTTTCAACATTTGTTAAGCTAATATTTTCTCTGCTTATCAATATTAGGATTTTATTCAACACTTGATTTGTACTCAGCAACAAGGTATTAATACACTACAAATAATGATAATAACAAGTCACTTTATGTTTTGTATGACTCATTACAATGTCCTTTCAGAAGAGCTTGAGGAGGGACAGTGTAGCGTAATATGGCCCATATTTAGGGCTTTGACTCATACCTTTACCACTTACTTACTAGATATGCGCCCTTGCCTAAGTTAGAAATCTTGAGCCTTGGTTTTCTCATCTATAAAATGAGAGCCGCGTGATTTCTTTGCCATGGTGTTGAGCGGAGTAAGTGAGTGAATGTACTGAAGCATTTAGCATACGGCTGGGCCTGTGGTAAAGCTAGAGCTGGGTGTGGAGCAGTTGTTGGTATGATTACTAGTAACCCATTGGGAGGAAACAGCCCTAGATCTTGTTCTTGGATTTATTAAAGTTTTTCACTGCATTTAACACTAACTGAAGTTTCATTTTGAATCAAATGTTGGTGTTTTTCCTCTTTTCACTTATTTCAGCTTGCTCTCTCAGCTTGCAGTTTGTACATTGCACTGCTTTTCTTTGTTCATCATTTTAACTGAACCTGTTCACATTGTTAAGATATGGTGACTGAATTTGGTAATAACTAAGTATTTTTTAAAACTTGGAATTTTTTAAAGTTCGTGCAGTTTGTCATAATTTCTCATAGTTTTAATAATATCTTTTTTTTTAGTTTATGGAAGTATCTTATAAAATTATATCTAAGAATTACACATTAAGTACCTGTAAATTGTCTATTATTTTATTTAGAGTCCAATTTTAGCTGGCAATTAAACAGGAAAAGTAAAACATTCTCACTTGATAATCGGTATCTATTTTGTGTGCACTGGGCCTGGACAGACATGAATATGAATCCTGGATGTGTCACCTACTCACTGCTGGGCCATGGGCAAGTTATTCAGTTTCTTTGAGCTTCACGTTTCCCATTTGAAAAATGGAGATAACATCTAATGCATAGTACCGTTTTGAGGATTAAATGGTATAATGCTTATAAAAGCCAATATTGGAGCCTGTTATAACTAATAATACAATTGACTTTTGAGTCCAGTCTAATAAAATTGCTTCTAAATCGTCTTAATATCATACAAGTTTAGATTCTTCTCTCAATATTATTGTTTCACTATAATGTAGCTCTGTGGGAGTGCTTAGAGCTTTAAGGTATTATTTCATGAGGAACCCTCAGTTATGTAGAGATCCTCCTTCCTGGGTTAATCATTTATTCAGAAGAGTCCTCCAGTCTTCCTTCTTAGGATGAATAGGTCAGACTGCCAGAATTCTGTGATAGTGGGTATATTCTGCTTCCCTGACATGCTTAAACAGTTGATTAATGGTTGTTACAAGTATGAAGACAAGCCTTTTAGATATCTGAGAGTTTGTTTTATTTGAATCTCTTCACTATCTTATTGCTGCAGA
This sequence comes from Rhinopithecus bieti, assembly GCF_001698545.2. Classification (NCBI taxonomy): domain Eukaryota; kingdom Metazoa; phylum Chordata; class Mammalia; order Primates; family Cercopithecidae; genus Rhinopithecus; species Rhinopithecus bieti. Next base: position 3,752,848 of record NW_016813373.1, on the reverse strand, counting down.
ATACGTTACCGTTACTCTGATTATGTTGGTCAGATCAACATTATTTAGTTATTTCCAAGAGTACATTCTAGATTTTGGGTTTCAAAGTTTCTTGGTTTCAGTTCTCAATGTGCCTTTAGATTACTAGTTTCAGAATTTTGCCTTGACTTTAGCCTTCCCGTCAGATGCACATACTTAAATTTTATCTTACCTCTGTGTCCTTGTGGGCATATGTGCTTACCAAACTGCTTTAATAATGCCCTGTGCCTCTTTTCTGTGTCTCAAATAGCAGAGGTTCTTGTCTGCTGGCCAGAATTTTTTCTGATGTCACAATGCTGTACTTTCATCTCAACCATTTTGCTGCAAAACAAAATGAGGGCAAAGTAGTGGCATATTTTCTGCCAACATTTTAATGTTTTGGTGAAAATCCATGGTAACTATCATTGCCACTACGTGTTCCACAGTCTCATGAGTCATCATATGTGGCCCACGTCAGTCACCAAGCATTCTGTGCAGTATTTGTGTGATCGTCACCTTTGTGGTTGTTATCAGAATGATTTAGGTGTTAGCATCTGAAATGACAAATGTGGTAGGGACTTTCTGGGTTACTGAGATTATGTTTTCCACATTCAAGAACATACTTAGGGTGAATCTCCCTGAGATTAGGGACTCTGATTTACCATGTTGTGACCGTCACATGAAAGTATTAAAATATTACCTTGCCATTAGCAGGTATTCAAAACATATTTTTTGAATAAATGACTGTAACTCAATAACATAGTATGGGGATTGCTATCTCTGAAAGTCTGAATCTGTCTGTTTGTTTTATTCCTGGTATTTTCCAAAAATCAAATGGGGAAAAAATATCATTTCTGTATGCTTTCCTTCCCCAGGCCTATCAGAGAGGAGCTGCTCCTAAAAGCCGAATTCTTCCAGCTGGTGGCAAGGTGTTAACCTCAGAAGATGAATATAATCTATTATCTGATAGGCATTTCCCAGACCCTCTTGGTGAGTTGCTGATCATTCTTTTCCAAGGCAAAATGACTAAGCTTGTTTGTTTAGCAGAGCAGTGTTTCTCAGTGAAGGAGAGGGATTTCCCTCCAGGGACATTTGGCAGCATCTAGAGACATTTTTGTTTGTCACAATTGGAAGGAGGGTGCTATGGCTTTTAGTGAATAGAGGCCAGGGATGCTACAAAACATCCTACCATGCACAGGACAGACCCTAACAACAAAGAGTTTTCTGGCATAAAGTATCAGTAATGCCAAGGTTGAGAAACCCTGGGCTAGACACTCATGCCCCATAGACAAGTGGAAGATGTGATTTCTGTAGTTTAGGAAAACATTTTACCACTTCCGTTATTTCTAATCCCATTCAATAATACACAGTCAGTCTCTGTGTTTCTAGCACATGGAAAATGTGCTATCAGCCAGGTATCTTGAAGCTTTTGGAATATATTGCAGGCTTTGATAGCACTCCACAAGGCAGCAGAAATAAACAGGTAGGGCCCACTCCATGACATATACAATCCCATCTTTTAGCAAGCAAGCCTGGAACTGTCAGGGAATACTATTTTTCTAATTTTAGGATGATATACAACTAAATACCCTAAATAGACAAAAAACCTTTTAATCAGCGTTACAGTAACTCATAGCTACTGTGGAAAAAAAAAAAAAAGGCATTGCATTAATTTGCATATCTATAAATAAAGCTGGGATGCTGCCATGGAAAGAGAATTGGGAGACTGGATTTTTATCTAGTTCTGGCTGTGCCACTTACCAAATGCTTTAGCTTAGCCGGCTGCTGAACAGTTCTGGTTTCTATTTCTTCAACTCAAAAACAGGGCTTTGAACTTAAAAACCTAGAAGGGTCTTTCTAGCTCTAACTTTCTTTGATTCTCATTCATTCCACTTTTTACATATGGAGAAATGATGGCTAATATATAGACCAAATAGGGCATTTCATAGAGATTCATGAAGTGTGGATAATGTAATAACTCAATTTGGCTTTGCATAAATCATACTACCCAGTAATTACTTGGTTCTTGAAGACAGCCCTGGTTCTTATTAATGGACATAATGATTTAATCAGAATTTATGGAAAAAAACATAATCATTTTATCAATTGTTATTTCGGTGCTGACTGCTTAGCATAGTGTTTTTAATAACACAATTACGGGATTGGTACATGGACCATAAACCAAGATTAACAAATTATTACTAAGTAATTCATGCTAAAACAGCATTTTATTGCACTATGCATATTATTGTATTTTCTTTTACATCTACTTATATGCCCTTGGAGGTGGAGCTGCAGCTAGAGATGGGAATACCAACATGTTGACTCATCCAAATCTCTCTCAAACTTTCCAATGAAATCAGTCAGAAGAGACAATATGTTTATTGATTTATTGCTGAAATCATATTGGAAGGAATGAAAAGGACTAAAAAACACAAGTCCTGTGTGATTAATCCCAGTTGGCCCAAGGCTTCAGATTGGGGCATTTCAATGACTTTTTAAAATTGTGTGGTGTGACCTTCTGACTTTTAAACTAGAATATTCTACAGTAGATCAGTTGTGATATTCTTGTAACTCAGAAAAAATTCACTGATGGCATCTGGAAAATTATTGTAAAAGGTTGAGAGATAACTAGAGGCTAATAGGAATGAATTTTATGGGCTTGTTGAGGCTTTTTGAATGCAAAGGGTCAATGTTGCTTTTGGTTGCTTGTACAAAATTGTGGCATTCTTGGAGAGGGCAAGGAGGATTGATAGAACCATGTCAATGAAGAGGACTGACTCTGTGATATTATTTCTACTGGAAAGAATAAAGGCATAATAAAGATGGGAGGCTTATGAATAAGTGCATTTCTTGGAAAAAGCACTAGAGGCTTATGAATAAGTGCATTTCTCTTTCTTTCTTTCTTTCTTTCTTTCTTTCTTTCTTTCCTTCTTTTCTTTCTTTTTCTTTTTGTTTTGAGACAGAGTCTCGCTCTGTTGCCCAGGCTGGAATGCACTGGTGTGATCATGGCTCACTGTAGCCTCAACCTACTGGGCTCAAGTAATCCTCTCACCTCAGCCTCTGGGACCACAGCTACATGCCACTATGCCCAGAAAAATAAAACGAAACAAAAAAACAAAAAAGGAATTGCAGAAACAATGGTCTTACTCTGTTGCCCAAGCTGGTCTTTAACTCCTGAGCTCAAGTGACCCTCCTGCCTTGGCCTCCCAAAGTGCTGGGATTATAGGCATAAGCCACCATGCCTGGCGAATAAGTGTATTCTTTCCAGAGTGTTCAGCTAAGTTGATAACAGAAAAAAACGGAAAAAAACAGCCCCATGTTTTGTTAAAGTAATTCACTTGTTTGGCATTTACTGGTTAGCATCTGGTTGACTGCATACAGCAAAAAACTCAAAGTTTTATTATTTCACTAAAGATATTTGGATATTCGTCCAGGGCTGATGTGGACTAAATTTGTCAGAAGCTCAGGCTCTTTCTTGCTTTCTCCCCCTTTATTTCTAGGTTGTGGCCCCTATTGGCAGAGTCCAGGGTGGCTGCTGAGCTCCTACCATAGTGTTCTCATTCCAGATAATAAGGAAGAGAAAAGGAAAGCAGGAGGGTACAGTCACTTTCTTTAGAGATACCTCCAGGAAGTTTCATATGCCACTTCAGTTTATATCTTACTGGACAGATCTTAGTAGCTGTGGACTCACCAAGCTGCAAGGGAGGCTGGAAATGTAGTCTTATTTTATGTAGTTACTTGCCCATCTAAAAATCAGGGGCCTTATTCTCTCCAGAAAGTGAAATAGAGATCATGTTACAACTACAGGTGTCCCTATAGCATTCAATCATTCATTCATTTGCTCATTTTCATGTTGATTCATTGCCAGCATTGTGCTAGGTCCTGGTGGGCCACGGCTTGTGCTCGCAGTGCATTCTGCTCTGTTACCTTCAGATTCCAGGACACTGGAACCGGGCTCCCATATATCCCCAGGAATTTATTCTTCATTTAAACCAATCCTGATTGATTGATTGATTGATTGATTGATTTTGAGATGGAGTCTCGCTCTGTCACTCAGGCTGGAGTGCAGTGGCGTGATCTCGGCTCACTGCAACCTCTGCCTCCCGGGTTCAAGCATTTTTCCTGCCTCAGCCTCCTGAGTAGCTGGGATTACAGGTGTGCACCACCATGCCCGGCTAATTTTTGTATTTTAGTAGAGACGAGGTTTCACCATGTTGGCCAGGCTGGTCTCAAACTCCTGACCTCATGATCCACCCTCCTGGGCCTCCCAAAGTGCTGGGATTACAGGCGTGAGCAATCCTGATTTATTAATTTGCCAGAATTGATGTGGTTCTGTAGCCTCCCATGTGGTTATGATTCATTTCCCTGTATTCCCAGTGCTTTCAATGGTCTCTTAGAGAGACCCTCTTCCTTACCTTTCCCTGAGATTGGTGCCTAATACATATGCAGGAAGCACAGAACTAACATTTTCTTCTGCTTGTTCTCTGTGACTCTGGAAAAAGTTGGGACTCATTTAACCAAGTGCAATATCATGTAATAGGAATGCATGGAAAGGAGTAAAGTTTAGGTAGGGGTTCTGAATAGTAGTGGGTTTAACATGAGTTTCTTGGAATTGATTTTGAGGGAAGAGGTAAAAGTCCCATTGTCTAGGGCTTTAAAAAATATCCTAGGCCAACACAGCATATTTTTCACTCAACAAACTGAAGTTGAACATCTGCTATGTTCCATGACTGTGCTGTGGGCTAAGGATACAAAGCTCTGGAAGATGCAGTCTGCGTCTCTCGGCACTCACGGTGGGTAGCGGTGGTTCTCTCTGGGGAGGAGAACAGCACAGGAATCCATCTCACTCCCTTTCCCCACCTCCCCACCTTGAGTATGGGCGCTGGGCATGAAAACAGGTCATTGTAGTATTTGGGGAGAACAGGGTAGGGAGCACCTAACTCTGTCTCTGGTGGCAGTGGGATGTGCCACCAAAGGCATCCCAGAGGAGTGGCTTTTGAACTGACTTTTGAAGGATGAATGAGAATTTTTTTATGGGAAAGCATGATGGAAAGGAAGGAAGAGAGGGTTCTTTGGACTGTAGGAACAATATAAAAAGTCATGGAATGGGTGAACACACCCTGGGAGGGTACAGGCAGAGTGGAGTGGAAGCCAGCACAGAATGGGGCAGGCACCAATGCTTAGCGAGGAGATGGAGAGAGTCGGCAGAGGAACCAATAAAGGTGATAAAGAAGAAACAAAATTCTACAAAGCATGAAGGAAACCAGGAGAGAGGCACTCCTGGAAGTCATGGGGAGAGAATGTTTTCAAAGAAGGGGTTGTTAGCAGCAGCAAATATTCCAGGTCAGATGAAAAGAAGCAGCCATAGGCTGGCAGTCAGGATGACATAAGTGGCTTCAGCAGTTGGGTTTCAGGAGTTGGTAGGGACAGGAATCAGAGTGAGGTGAGAATAAGGTTGATGGCATAAAAACAGCAAGTGGCGTTTGGCAGTGACAGGGAGGAGGGAGAGAGTGCAGGGCAGAGAGCAGCCCTGTTGGAGCTGGAGCCTGCAGGGCCGGTAGAGTGAGGGGCTGCACAGGTGGTCAGTGGCCTGCCGAGGGCCAGGAGGGCAGAGGGAGCTCTGTGGGTCTTTAGACATAAGGAAGTTGAGAAAGATTGTGCCCAGGCTGGGCGCGGTGGCTCATGCCTGTAATCCCAGCACTTTGGGAGGGCAGGTCAGGTGGCTCGCTTGAGCTCAGGAGTTTGAGATTAGCCTGGGCATCATGGCAAAACCCTGTTTCTACAAACAATACAAAAAAACTAGCCGGGTACAGTGGCTCATGCCTATAATCCCAGCTACTCGGGAGGCTGAGGTGGGCAGATCACTTGAGGTCAGGAGCCTGGCCAACAAGGTGAAACCCTATTTCTACTAAAAAGACAAAAATTAGCTGGAGGTGGTGGTATGTGCCTGTAATCCCAGCTACTTGGGAGGCTGAGCCAGGAGAATCGTTTGAATCTGGGAGGTGAAGGTTGCAATGAGCAAAGATTGTGCCACTGCACTACAGCCTGGGCAACAGAGTGAGACTCTGTCTCAAAAAAAAGAAAAGATTGTGTTCCTGGTATCCTCACTGTCCCTGTGGTGTTGGGTAGGAGGCCAGGCAGCCAGCGGCAGTGGAACAGGGCAAGCTGGTGGAGGGATGCCAGAGGAGCCGGTGCTCCCAGTTTCCCTACCCTGTGAAAATATCTCACCAACTTTCCATCCCATGCCCTGCCCCAGATAGTTACCCTCACGACCTGAAACACATATTTGAAGTAAAAGATACACGTTTTAAAAGGTATTTGTGTTTTCAATATTTCTTTAGCCTCCAGTGAGAAGGAAAACGCTCAGCCCTTCGTGGTCCTGCCCAAGGAATTCCCAGTGTACCTGTGGCAACCCTTCCTCAGACACGGCTACTTCTGCTTCCATGAGGCTGCTGACCAGAAGAGGTTTAGTGCCCTCCTGAGTGACTGCATCAGGCATCTCAATCATGGTATGGCGGGGCTCACCTCTTGTCCCCGGGGCGGGAAGTGGGGCAGCCCTCGCTGAGTTGTCCTGGTCCATCATCGTTGCAGTGATTCTTAGAAAGAACCACAGATTGGCCAAGTGCAGTGGCTCATGCCTGTAATCCCAGCACTTTGGGAAGCCAAGGCCAACAAATCACGAGGTCAGAAGTTCGAGACCAGCATGGCCAGTATGGTGAAATCCCATCTCTACTAAAAATACAAAAAAAATTTAGCTAGACGTGGTGGTGGGCACCTGTAATCCCAGCTACGTGGGAGGCTGAGGCAGGAGAATTGCTTGAACCTGGGAGGCAGAGGCTGCGGTGAGCTGAGATTGTGCCACTGCACTCCAGCCCAGATGACAGTGCGAGCCTCCATTTCAAAAAAAAAAAAAAAAAAAAAAAAAGAGCCACAAATGGTGCTCCCCAGGGCAAGAAGGGGGAACAGGTAAAGGGAGAATTCTGTCACAAGGAGCCTTGCCTGCTTGCTGGTTTCAGGCGGGTCCGGGAGGCCCCGGTGAAGCAGAACATGGGGCAGTTATCTGGCCACAAGTTGGTGGGGGCATTCTGACTGCCCTGAGTTTATTCATGTAGACCATTTGGCATATACTTCACTCTCCTTCTTCCTGATTAAAAAAAATCTAAATACCAGCAAGAACGTGCCAGTTTTCCCTGGCAAATGCTGGTCTTTATGACATTTCCTTCTTATTTTCACCTTTATTTCTGAATAACAGTTACTCAGTTAAGATCAGTGGCACAGTCTGTGGTAATCTAGTATTTGTTTCTGAATCAGTGGTTCTCAAAACTTTAGGGCTCATAAGAATCACCAGGAGAACTTAATTAAAACTCATATTCTTAGGCTTCACCCCCAGACATTCTGACTCACTGGGTACACTGTGAGGCCTGGACTTGGCTTTTCTAGCACACGGCCAAGTGGCGCTGATGCTGCTGGTTCGAGAACCACCCTTGGGGTGGTGTTGCTTCAGACCACGTTGCCTCCAGGCACGGACTTAACCAATATGACGTCAATAGTAAAAGAGACTTCTCATTCCAATATGTGATGTTTTTGCTATACTGAGGTGAATGCTGGTTTTTCTGGACTCCACAAAGTCTTCAGTTACAGACAACTGCACTCTTTGTTCTTGGCACTTGGAAAGGCAGCCAGTCTAACACTGAGGGCTTACTCTGTGCCAGCTTCTGTGTAGGTGTTAGGAACAGGGCAATGAAGCATGCACAGTTCCTGTCTCTGGGAGTTGAAATTCAAACAAGGAGGTTGGATAAACACCCACCAATTATCATTTGAAAGTTATCACAGTTAATGTGTTAAAGAGCAACGAGAGGTTACTAACTAGTGAAGAAAGGAGTGCCAAACTTTCAGCTCTCCAGGGGAGTCCTCTATGAGCAGGTGACATTTGAGCTGAGTCACCTCACCCATGTGCCTTTTTTTCCTCATATGGTTAATTTCACTGTATACTTATTTTAAAATTCAGAGGTTTCCCTGAGTGTGTCAGTCCTATAGAGCGAGAGTCACTAGTGATGCATCTCAACCAATTCTTGGTTTTAGCTGTGTATCGATGGGGACTCATGGAAAAAGATAAGGTCAGTCTGTTTTGCCATAGCAACTCTGAGTAACACTCATCATCATACTGGCTCATAACTAGTTAGGAACTTTATGAAAAAAAAGATACTTTTATTAAAATCTTGTCTTGTGGTTTTGATGTTCTAGAGACAAAGAATTGCCCAGCACTGACTGCTCCATTTAGCTCATTTTCCACTACACTTGCCTGTCTGTGTTTAGGGCCTTGGTCTAGTAGGAACATGCAGTTGGCACTCAGCACGGGAACCGCGAAGTTTCACTGAGTGCAGAATGCTCCCTGCCCAGCCAAATGGGACTTACTGCATTCCCCCTTTCATGTACATAATAGGAATTTCTCTGAGGAGTTTTTGGATGTTATGCAGCCTGCATTTAGACTCCATTTATGGAAGATTTCAGCCCATTCAAAACCCCACTCTGCTCTCCAGTGTGTTTTCAAAGGCACCAAGATAATGAGGTCTAGTCATATTTCCCTGGTTCTGTGTCACATTCCTCTGCCCAGAAACTGTTTTATCCTCGCTGAGGCTTTATGCAGACTTAATTTGGCATAACTTCCAGTAGCTCCAGTCAGAACCAGAAGCTGTGATGACATTGTAGGGAACAGTCCTTGACTATCATGGGCCAAAGAGCCGACCTTTCTTTTCTCGCCTCTTTTTCTGTTTTTAACAGCACTATGTACCACTCATCTTTATTGTGTCACATTTTCTGTTCTAGCCTGTTACTCACTGTATTATTTTGAGTAAACCAGAAACAGGCTTTCACAAGCTGCCACTTAACCACTTTTTCCCATAATTACCCAAAAACTTAAGAAATAGATTTAAAATTAGAGCTGGGATAAAGGCCAGAGACCCTGAGGTGGCTGCTGGGAGCCTGCTATCCTCTACCTGCATGCAGGTGAGGAAGGGCTGTCAGCCTGCTGTGGCCATTGCTTCATTGGCTCTCAGGTCACCATACTTCTCTGTTGAGAACTGGGTCCTAGGCATTCTAGTATCAGAGGTGTGTAAACCAGAGCAACTCCATCTTAAACAGGAGCTGGGTAAAATGAGGCTGAAACCTACTGGGCTGCATTCCCATACGGTTAAGGCATTCTAAGTCACAGGATGAGATAGGAGGTCAGCACAAAATGCAGGTCATAAAGACCTTGCTGATAAAACAGGTTGCAGTAAAGGAGCCAGCCCAAACCCACCAAAACTAAAATGGCGACAAGAATGACCTCTGGTCATCCTCACTGCTATACTCCCACCAGTGCTGTGACAGTTTACAAAACCATGGCAACGTCAGGAAGTTACCCTACATTGTCTAAAAAGGGGAGGCATAAATAATCCACCCCTTGTTTAGCATGTCGTCAAGAAATAACCATAAAAATGGGCAACCGGCAGCCCTCGGGGCTGCTGTGTCCATGGAATAGCCATTCTTTATTCCTTTCCTTTCTTAATAAACTTGCTTTCCCTTTGCACTGTGAACTCATCCTGAATTCTTTCTTGAGCCAGATCCAAGAACCCTCTCTTGGGGTCCGGATCAGAGCCCCTTTCTTGTAACACTAGCAGCTGATGCTAGGCATGTTGATCTCGCTTGGGGTTCCGGGACATGTTGCCTAGTACTCAAATTCCACCACAACCCAGCCCACTTGCCCCAGAAGTATTGGGTCCGAATTTGGCTACATGGTCATGTTGATTCATTCTGAATCTAGAACCCCCTTTGTCCTACTCTTCCTTATAGGGTGGGCGTTTCCTATTTAACCCTGATGAAGGGCCTGATTGTGCCCTGTTCTCCAACAGTAAGGCTAGCTTCTAAGGTAGGTAAGGGCCAGTAGAGAGCTCTGTGTTTCTCCCTCCTTCAAAGGGGAGAGCAACCTTTAGGAGCCTCAAAGATTATTTTGTATCCTAAGGAGAACAAAGGGACAAAGGGGCGTGGTTTGGGGGTGTGGGTGCGCGTGTGTCTGTGTGTGCATGCTCACGTGTGCTTTCACGTGTGTTCTGTTTTTATTTAGTTTTGGCACCTCTTCATTGGGCAGGCATAAGAAAATCCCGTAAGATTAATCCTTAGTAAAACATCCCACTCCACGTCACTGGACTAAATGTCAAGCCCACTGTATAGCATGATCCTAGAGCAGCAGCTGCTGTCCTCTGTCCCTTTTGGAGTCACACTTTAATCCCTTGTCCCTGATCAGGGAAAGCCATAGTTCTGAATGTCTGCTGCCACAGAATGAGACTTATATAAAGCCAAGATGTTCTGAGACAGTCCTGTTGTCCAAAATGCAATCCTATTCTTCAGAACTTTAGTTTGCAAAATACGATCATTGTAGTTATGGGGTATAGTTAAAGCTCCTGACAATACAGAGGACTGAACACGTGCGATATGGAATAATGATCATTATTGATGCAGGTCTGTTCTTCCAGTTCAGGATAATCATTTCTTGGCATGTAAATGTGTAGGAAGGAGAAAAAGTGTTCCTGGCAGGAGGAATAGGATACAGGAGGTCCAGGAAGTAAGATAGAGCATGGACCATTACAGGAACAGAAAGAATTTTGTGTGACTGGTGCTTAGAGAGGAGAGAGGAAGATGGGCAGAATCCATACTATAGAGGGCTTTGTGATGCATATTAGGAACTTGGACTTGATTATAATAGCAATAGGAAGCCATTAGGATTTTAAGTAAATGAACAACTTCGTCAGATATTCACTTCAGAAAGTTCACAATGGCTGCAGTGTAGGCAGTGGATGAGAGGGTAGCATGGTGGATGGCCAGGAGGCCACTTGAAAAGCTTTGACTGGCAAGAGATGGCAGTAGCTTGCACCAGAGTGAGAGAAGGCATTTGTCAATATCAAGCCATGGTACTCAGCCTAAAGGATTTGGGGGAACAGAGGAACTGGATGTTAGAAGGCAGCCATCAATGGATGAATGCTGATTCTGGAAAGGAGGTGGAATGCTGGCAAAGTTTTGCTCAACAGTGCTGTGCTAGCTTGAAGGACACCCAGGACTGCCATTAAACAGATGTCAGTGTTCACATCGTCATAAAAACTAAGAAAGAGAGGACGGTAGAATATCTGGGAAGCATGAGTGCACACAGGTTGAAAAAGATAGTGTCAAAGAAAAGCCCATAGAATTTTGGTGAAAAAACCACAGCAATGTAAAGACACTCTGCAAACCATTGCTTCAAGTAAGACTAGTTCAATCACTTATGACAGTAGTAACATCCAATGTTGCTTGTATGCAGTGAGTCAGGTGGAATGTGGAGCTATAACAGTGATTATGTGTTGGAATTGGTTACTCTGTCAGTATTACAGGCCTTGAGCTCTTACCCCAGAAATCCCATACCTTTATTAGATTTGATTTTGATACTTGCAAATTTTAGGTGTTCAATAAATTTGCAGAATTAAATTGAAATTTAGAACAACAAAGGACCTTACAATTCAAATCAGAGCAAATCCATTTTGGTGTGTTTATTTGAACATGATCTTTTTGCTGTTCGACACTCAGCAGCAAATCTCAGCTCTGTTTTCCCCAGCTTGTTTCTTCTTGGTCACCTACGAAGCAAGTTCATTACTTGAGAGACTATGCATCTAGTGTGGAGATCAATCAATTATAACAGAAAATATATGATGAATTTTAGTTTGTAATATGTGAAAACATACTTTTGAATTTTATGGCACTTGCTTGTTTATGGACATACACATATCTATGAGTTGGAAAATTCTAACTTTTACTTAGGCTCCTTTGGGCACTTTAGTAAAAACTAATAATGTTTAGAGATAGATAAGTAAGAATACAATTCTCGTGAATGTATCTTTGAATGCTTTTACTTATAAAAATATTCTATAGTATGCATGTGTTGAAATTCATACATAAAACCCTCTATGCACTGCAAGCAAAATGCTTGCTAGTTACTGTTAATAAATAAGTCGATAATAATTTCCAGTTTTCCTGGTAGTCTCCCAAGCAGAATTCTTTAAAAGTGTTTTCTCTGCTTGAGCTACATTCTCCTCTGGAGTATAGCCTGTGCTCTTTGCCTCACATAGTTAATACTCTACAGTTATAAATATTTCTCTTTGTCTCCTTATGAGTATGTGGTTTTTACTTAGGAAGTAGTCACTCACTTCCCTCCCCACCTCCCCTCACCCCGGTCCATGAAACTCTAAATTTGGGAGGGACTTTCATGGTCACCTATTACAATCCCTCAGGGTTCAATTGTGATAAGGCTCAAATAGGTCACAGCTAGTTAGTGGCTGAGAACCAGTTGTCCCAACACCTGGCCTTTGACATCTTTTTCAGTTGTACATATCATGTTGTCTTCTCAGTGTTACTTTCTAAAAGACTTATCTCTTGGACATTTTAAACACGCTGCTATTAAATCAATCTACTCTTTGCATGATATGTTTGCATCATCCAGAGTGAAGCAAATCCACTTAAGATCACCTGAGACCTGGGGTATATGTGACTTCTCGATAAATTGTATGATCTGAGTTTAACTTGGTATTTTGTCCATGGGCTAACCATGACTGTATCTTTTAGTTTAGAAGTGCTCTGAAGATAAGATATTTGATAGCATAGCTTCTTTCCTGGTTCATTTAGTGTACTTTAAAATGCAAACCATGTATGATTTCATGCAATTTAAGTAAAAACTCTTAATTTGTAAAGGAAGATTACACTGCTTGTGAGGATGTGGGTTGGAATACTTTAAAAATAATAGATCTAAAATATGCCTCTGTATTATTTGTACTTATGGATTTACTTAAATTACTTGAAGCTCTCAAAGCAGTTTAAGAGTTGAAACTAGAAGAACAGGTTTCCATCAGAGACTAGAATAAACAGAACTGCTCTCTCTTAGCCATTCAGTGTTTCTCCCCAGCAGTCTATGGGTTATACAGTCCTGGATTCACTGTTGTCTAAAGCCGTGTTGCCAGGAATTACATTTGAATACTTCTTTTGGCCCATCAAACATGGTGCCCTTTCAGTGCAGCCGCAGACTCCACCCCATCTCCCTGAGTTCCAATGAACCAAATAGTTATTTGGTATGAAGGCCTAAAAATTGTGTGGTTATGATAGTTCAGGATGGCAAATTGGAACAATAATTTAAAAAATTACGCAAGCAGAGTTAAAGTTCATTTAAGCAAAAAAAATTTTTTTTGTTCGTGCTATTTAGACTGGGTAGATTCCAAAATCACTGGACAGTTTTTGATATTATTATAATTGACTGTGGCAAAGCCTGAATAGCTTTCAAGTTTTGGGATTGTTTTTCTTCTTTTACTTATAGACAGGATATATTACAATTGAAATATATTTATTAAAATGACATAGTAAATGCAATGGCTGTTTTAATATGTGGTTTGATAATCAACATTATGAAAGGACTCTATTTGGCATATAGCCCAGAATTTCTTTTAAATATAAATATCCGGGAGAGTTTGGTTAAAATTCTCATCTGTTGTTATTGAGCAGTGAGCCACATTCATTCTTCCCATACCAGGAACAAGCTTCGAGAACGTGATATGGAGGGGAATCATGCTTGGAGTTATCGTTTACTCTATTAGTTGTTTTGAGTTTTTAAAATTAACTATTGAGTAGATATAGAAGAATGTTTGTAAAGTGTGTATAAATTATGAAGAACATGATCGTTACCTCTGAAATTTCTTCTGTGCCATTCCCCGATCCTATAGCCTTCTTTTCCCTTTGAGAAAGCTCCATATGAGATTTTGTGTTTTGCTTTTCTTTACTGCTTTATCACATATTCTTAATCATTTTGTATGTTTTTAACTTTATCCATATGGAATTTTACCATATTTCCTCCCATGACTTTTTTTTATTCAGTATGATATTCCAGTGCTTTATCCGTGTTATTGCTTGTAACTGCAATTAATTGACTTTCAAAGCTAAACATATTCTATTATATTAATATACCATAATTTCTAATATCTGTTTTACTCTAGACAGACATTTGGGTTGTTTCCACTATTTATTATTAACAGTGCTGCTGTGAACACTTTCTGTTTGTTGCTGGTTTATAGGTATTTAGTCTTGATTGGGTTTGCTAATATCTAAAGTAATGTTTACATCTGTGTTAATGAGTGTGTTTGGCATGTAATTTTCCTATTTTTCAGTGGCATTTTCAGATTTTTGCATCAAGGTTATTTTGCTTCATAAAATGATACATCTTTTTTTTCCTTTGCTTCATAAAATGATGCATCTTTTTTTTTTCCTTTCCAAACTATCTGAAATAGTTTGTGTAAAACTGGAATTATTTGCATGTTTTAATATTTGCTAGAGTGTGCCTGTAAAATCATCTCAGGTGTTCTCTTTGTGAGAAGATCTTAAACTACTAAGTTAAATTTTTAAAATGTTATAGGAGTATTCAGTTTTTCTATTTCTTTTTTTTTTTTTGAGACAGAGTCTCAGCTGGAGTGCAGTGGCCCTATTTGGGCGCACTGCAACCTCCCCCTCCTTGGCTCAAGCGATTCTCCTGCCTCAGCCTCCCGAGTAGCTGGGATTACAGGCATGCACCACCACGTCCGGCTAATTTTGTATTTTTAGTAGAGACGGGGTTTCTCCATGTTGGTCAGGCTGGTCTCAAACTCCCGACCTCAGGTGATACACCCGCCTCGGCCTCCCAAAGTGCTGGGATTACAGGTGTGAGCCACCATGCCCGGCCTTATCAACTTCTTAAAAAAACACAGATTTGGACTGGGGAGATTATTGTATATTTGTTTTCTATTATGTTAATTTCTGATGTTTTAAAATTGTCTTTCTTCTATTTTCTTGGGCTTTATTTTGCTGGCTTTGTTTTCTCATCTCTCCAGGTAGATGCTTAGCTCATTGTGATGATTTTAAAGCACTTGCAAATTCTTTAACATTCTTTCCTTGAAAAAATGGAGCCAAATTTTCCTCCACTTGAATGTTGGCCAGACATAGTGACTTCTTATGAACAGCATGTGGCAGAAGTGATGGTATATGACTTTCAAGAATAGGTCATCAGGCCGGGCGCGGTGGCTCACTCCTATAATCCCAGCACTTTGGGAGGCCGAGGAGGGCAGATCACGAGGTCGGGAGATCGAGACCATCCTGGCTAACACAGTGAAACCCTGTCTCTACTAAAAATAATAATAATTAAAAAATTAGCTGGGCGTGGCAGCGGGCGCCTGTAGTCCCAGCTACTCAGGAGGCTGAGGCAGGAGAATGGCGGGAACCCGGGAGGCGGAGCTTGCCGAGCTGAGATCGCGCCACTGCACTCCAGCCCGGGCGACAGAGCGAGATTCCATCTCAAAGAAAAAAAAAAAAAGAATAGGTCATCAAAAAGAATCATTTCTGCCTGACTTTCTCTCGGATCACTTACTTGGGAGAACCTAGTTGTCATGGGAGAATACATGAGCATCCCTCTGGAGAGGCCCATGTAGAGAAGACAACCATGTGAGTAAACTTCCTTGGAAGTGGATACTTCTATTCTGTCAAACCTTCAAACGATTACAGCTTTGGCCAACATGTGACTGCAACTTCATGAAAGACCTCAAGCCAGAACTATCCAGCCAAGCTCCTTTAAAACTATGAGAGATAATAAATATTTGTTGCTTCAAGCTACTAATTTTAGGGGTAATTTGTTTTACAGCACTAGAAAACTAATATACTCATTAATCATCAGCCATTTTTCTGCTCTAATACAAGCATTTAAATGCTATAAATTTCTCTCTACATTAGCTGAATCTTACAAGTTTGGATATGCAGGATCATTTGGATTTAAATATTTTCTGATTTCTATTATTATTAATTTTAACTTACAAGTTACTTAGAATTGTGTTTCTTAATTTCCAAATATATATTATATGTCAATTATTGATTTCTAGCTTCACTGCACTGTAGACAGAAAATACGATTTGTATGATAACATCCTTTAAAATTTGCTGCACCTTGCTTTATGTCCCTGTATATGGTCAATTTTTATAAAAGCTCATGGGCCCTTGAAAACAATATATATTCTATAGCCTAATATGTCCATTAGCTTAGGTGTGTCAATTGTGTCATTCAAATCTATATCCTTACTTTTGTATTTATTTATTTACTTATTTATTTTCTGTAGACCTCTGTGGATTTTTTGCTATGCTAAATTTATCAGTTATTGACAGAAGTACATTCAAATCTGCCACTGTGATGATTCATTGATTTTATTGTTTGCATTTCTATTGTTGAATTATATGTTTTGAGTTATATATGTATATATAAACATATACACCCATATATGTGTATATATATAAACACACATACACATACACATATATATGTAATGTTACTAGATAGATTCATGCTTAGAATTATATCTTCCTAGTGAACTAAATTCTTATCATTATGAAATGGCATGTTTTATTGCTATTAATGCTATTTGCCTTAAAGTTTATTTTGTCTGATATTTATATAACTATACCAACCATCTTTTAAGGCTTGCATGAAATATCTATTTAATAAAAACATCTGACAGTCTTTAAGTGATGTGTATCATTTAAGAGATGTTTATCACTTAAATGATACATACACATCATTTAAAGGATATATCATCATCATTAAATGAGCAGTTTATTTACATGTATTATAATTACTCATATTTTTGTTTGTAAATTTACTATCTTATTTTGTGTTTTCTACATATCTCACCTTTTCTGTTTCCTTTCTTCTACTTTCTTGACTTCTGGATTGATTATTATTAAAACTTTATTATTAGCAATAATAATCAATAAACACAATATATTTTATATTCTATTTTATTTTGTGTATTCTATTTTATTTTGTTAGTGGGTATCCTAAAATTTGAACTTGCAAAACTTAACTTATCAAAGCCAAAGATTCATCAACATCCTTAACTTTCTCTCAAAAAATACAGATAACTTAGAATGCTTTAGCTCCTTTGATACCCCTCTCCACTTATAGGCTGTTGTGAACTTCAATTTTAATTATATTTTTCAATTTTTAACCCATCGATATCTTATTATTGCTGTTTTATACAGTTTTAGTATTTACTGCATTTTTACCACTGTATGGGAGGAAAAACTTTTACCATAGTCTCTTAGGTTCTGCTGGAATCGGTGAATTAAGCTGATAAAAGACAGATTAACAGGAGGAAAGCATACACATTTTATTTAATGTCATTTTTTACATGGAAAAAGGGACTTCACAGAAAAAACAAAGAAAATTCCCAAAGAAGCAGTTAGACTCGGGGGCTTATATAACATTTTAACAAAAGTAATAAATTGTGGAGAAGTGGCTCGACAAAGGGAAGGGATTTGAGTTCCTAAGAGTGCAAAATTGTGGGAAAATGACTGGGAACTCTGGGCAGTCTAGTGGAAGATAAGGTTTATTTTAGTAAGGTATATTTGTGCAGATTCATCTTGGCATTGACTCCTTAACTCTGGTGATAAGAATATTCTCTTCTTCCTGGTGCCAGGAGGGCACCTTTCTCATGGAAAATTTATGCCTTGCTTTTAAGCAGAAAGGACAAGAGTGAGGAGCTCTTCTTGCATCTGTTGTTTCTCAATTGCCTTTGGCTCAAGATAATCAATATGCCAATGCAGTATATTCTGAGATGGCATGTTCTGATCTCCTTCACTGCTTTCTCTGCTCATCATTTTTTCTTGCATCTCAGATTGTCGATCTGGAAACATTTTCCTTTTGCCTGAAGTACATCTTGTAGAATTGTCTTTAAGTTTGTTCAAAAATGTTTCTAATCTTTTTCTCAGTTTTCGTTTATCTGAAAATGTCTTTATCTCATTCATATTCTTAAAAAATATTTTCACTGCATATGAAATTTTGGAGCAGTAGTTATTTTCCTATTACCACATTGAATATTTTGTTTCATGAACTTCTGGCTTCCATTACTGAAGTTGAGAAATATGCTATCAGCTTAACTCTTGTTCCTTTGAAGGTAACTTGATTTCTTTCTTTCCTCTTTTTCTCTAAAAACATCTTTCTTTGTCTTTGGCATTCAGCAGTTTCACAAGAATGTGTCTTAGCTACAGATTTCCTATTTATTTATTTATTTATTTATTTATTTATTTATTTATTTATTTTGAGACGGAGTCTTGGTCTGCCACCCAGGCTGGAGTGC
>NW_016813373.1:3725903-3734160 GCF_001698545.2 Rhinopithecus bieti | reverse complement strand
CTCGGCCTCCCAAAGTGCTGGGATTACAGGCTTGAGCCACCGCGCCCGGCCCCAGATTTCCTATTTATTTATACCACTTGAAATTTGTTAGTCTTCCTGAATCTATGGGTTATTGTTTAATCAACTTTGGAAAATTCTCAGCCATTATTTCTTCTTTTCCTCTATTCTCTGTCTCTTTTTGAAAATCTGAGTACATGTACATTAGATATTCTATCTTCCTCACCTCTTAACCTTTTTTAAAATTTATTTATTTGATACAGAGTTTCACTTTTGTTGCCCAAGCTGTAGTGTAATAGCATAATCTCGACTCACTGCAACCTCCACCTCCTGGGTTCAAGCAGTTCTCCTGTCTCAGCCTCCCGAGTGGCTTGGATTACAGGTGTGCACCACCACGCCCAGCTAATTTTTTGTATTTTTAGTAGAGATGGAGTTTCAGCATGTTGGTCAGGCTTGTCTCGAACTCCTAACCTCAAGTGATCTACCTGCCTCAGCCTCCCAAAATGCTGGCATTACAGATGTGAGTCATCATGCCCAGCCTATTTCTTAACTTTTAGTTTTATATTTTCTATGTTTTTTCTCTCTCTCTTTTTGTTTTTCCTGAACAGTTTCTATGCTCTGTCATTCAGTTCTCTACTTCTCTCTTCATCTGTATTTAATCCCGTTATTAAACTTATCTACTGTTTAAAACTTAATTTTTTTATTTTTCATTTCTATTAATTATTTTCATTCTTTTTCTAATCTGGTCATTTAAAATAATCTCTTACTTTTACTTGTGTTTCCAATTTTAAAATATTTTAAACATGTCAAACAATACATTTTATATTCTGTGTTTGCTAATTTCAATATCCAAGATCTCTGTAAGTTGTATTCTGCTATCTGTTGTTTGTGCTGGCTCTTACTTACGGTACCTTACTAACTTGCTTGTTTTGTGATTTCTGATGATGAGCTCATATTTCACTGAAGCCAGTTGAAGGTGAGTTCCTCTGAGAGGATTTGTGTTTCCTCTTACTAGATGCTTGAGAGCACTACCAGATATTTGGACCAAGTAGCTAATGTGCATTTAGACCATAAATATAGTGGGGACATGCTTCTGATTATGATTTCTCAAGAGAAATATTTATCTCTTTCACTCAATGCCTAGGTTTGAGACAGACAATTTTCCTTAGAATGGGCCAAGACCGTGTGTATGTGGGTGGTTTCTGCAATTTAATTGGGCACATTATATGCATTGGTTCTTTGATTCTGGTATTCAGCATCCTGCGAGGCTAGAAAAAGGTGGCTTAAGGTCTCTAGGTTCTATCAGTGTCTTCAAAGTGAAACTAGCTTCAAGACTTGCCTTATGTTTTTGGGTTTGGTATTAATTTGCTAAGACTGTTGTAACAAAACACCTCAAACTTAGTGACTTAAACACCAGAAATGTATTGTCTCAAAGTTCAAAATCAAGATGACGGCAGGGTTGGTTCATTCTGAGGGCAATGAGAAAAGGATCTGTTCCAGGCTTCTCTCCTTGGCTTATAGAAGCACCACTCTGATCCATGCTTTCATCTTCCCATGGCATTTTCCCTATGTGTGTGTCTGTGTCCACATTTTCCTCTTTTTTTTTTTTTTTTTTTTTTTGAGATAGAGTTTTGATCTTGTCACCCAGGCTAGAGTGTAATGATGTGATCTCAGCTCACTGCAACCTCCGCCTCCCAGGTTCAAGTGATTCTCCTGCCTCAGCCTCCCGAGCAGCTGGGATTATAGGCACACGCCACCATGCTCGGCTAATTTTTGTATTTTTAGTAGAGATGGGGTTTCACCATATTGGCCAGGCTAGTCTTAAACTCCTGACCTCAGGTGATTTGCCTGCCTTGGCCTCCCAAAGTACTGGGATTACAGGCATGAGCCACTGCACCCCGGCCAGCCCATTTTCCTCTTTTATAAGGACACCAGTCATATTGGATTGGGGGCTTATCCTATTCTAGAATGGTCTCATCTAAATTAATTACATATGCAATGACCATATTTCCAAACAAGGACACTTTCCGAGATTTGGGGAAATCAAGATTTCAATATATGAATTTGGGTGGTATACAATTCAATCTGTAACAGGTTCCTTATATTGTTACCAGTTCATTGAGGTATTCAAAAGAACTTTTGAAAGTGCAATTTCTCCACTATATCTTTTCTTCAGTAAGAGGGTTGATTATGGTATAAAGTGTGCTATACTGCTGAACACCATAGGTTTTTGCATGGTGTTGACAAAAATTGTATGATGTTGACAAGTTAACTGCCACTAAAGCAGTTTTACAAAGGCTGCTTCCATCTTTGGAGCAATCGTTCATTTTCAGTTCTGTTGCATTATCCTTGAGGTTCTGAGACTGCACATTTGCCACCTTGACCTTGTGGGAAATGACTCAAAAGCCACCTTCTTGGGCTGTATATTTGCCACCTTGACCGTGGGGGAAATGACTCAAAAGCTAAACCTGACATTCAGAACGTTTTAGAGTTGCAGAGCCATTTTAGGGATCCGGTTTCTGCCAACTCTGTGTTGAATGCCCTGTGCAACTATAGCACATATCAGTCATAACAATAATAAAGAAACCTCAGTCATGAAGAGTAAACTATATCCTACATGTTATGTGTTAGATGATAGAGAAATGTGGAATACATTTTAGGAAGCTTTCTATCAAAAACACTTTAAACCTTTCCTATGTATAAAGGATTAACTCTCAGCTCTGAAAACTTTGCTTAATCAGAAGATCTTACTCATTTAAGGTTATTTAAAGACAAAGACTTTTAGCATATTGTAATCTATCAACCACTGCTTCTGAATGACTTGGGGTGGGATCAGAGTAGAGGGGAAGAGACTTTTAAAATTTTAGATTCCCTGGCATTATTCCAGACCTACGAATTAGAATCTCTGAGGAAAGGAGCCCAGAAATGTACATTTTAAACAGCATCCCTTCAGAGTTAGAGAATGATTGTTGCCTACGGTCTTCCTCTTAAACATAAGGGATTTTGCTTCAGCAACTTAATTTTTATTTTTCTTAAATTGTATTACTGGTAAAGATTCATGATTTTTATAATATGAATTTAATGTTTGTAGTGATATTCAACAGTACAATTAAAAGTAGTGAATGGTGGGCCGGGCGCGGTGGCTCACGCCTGTAACTCTAGCACTTTGGGAGGCCGAGGCAGGTGGGTCATTTGAGGTCAGGAGTTTGAGATTAGCCTGGCCAACATGGTGAAAACCCATCTCTACTAAAATACAAAATTAGCCTGGCGTGGGGGTGCGCACCTGTAATCCCAGCTACTCAGGAGGCTGAGGCAGGAGAGTTGCTTGAACCTGGGAGGCGGAGGTTGCTGTGAGCCGAGATGGAGCCAGAGTGAAACTCTGTCTCAAAAAAAAAAAAAAAAAGTGAATGCAAATAAAGATAGTGAATGGCCACAATGTGCTTAGCAATTGTAAGATAAAATTAAACTCTTTGTAATATTTTGGTGAGAGGACCACAACTGAACTCTTTGTAGGATTTCTTTTTGAAAATAATCCTGAATCTAATAGCAAGCACAACTGAGATACATTTTTTTACTGAGTTTTGCATTTCCAGTGTGACCCTTTCACTTTTTATACTGTATGATCTAATTTTATGTGAGAGCTCACTCTGGTAAGCTGTACCGTGTGTAGGTGTGCGTGGATGATCTCCACTAGTAAGATAAAATACCTCTCTTCTCTTCTACTTCTGTCCCCTTCCTCTGTCCAAGTGAGAGGCAACCTACCACCTCTCCCTTAGAGATGACCATAAAATCCCAGAGGAAAGCAATACGCCTAAAAGTTATTTAGTCTGTTCCCCTTGCTTGAGTATGCATTGGAATTCCCTGGCCTGGGGTGGGTCCTAAGAATTTGCATTTCTGACATGTTCTCAGGTAGTGCTGATGCTGATACTACTGGCCTAGGGACCCTACTTAGAAAGTCACTGTATTAACTCATTTAATCCTCACAGCAGTCCTGTGAGGTAGGCACTATTATTTTCATTTGCATCATGCCCCTTTTATAGATGAGGGTACTGGGGCAGCTGGTAAGACAGCTGGTGATCAGGACAAAATTTTAAAGCCAGGCAGGCTGACTTCAAGCCCATGCTGTAACCTACTGTACCATGTGTCTTCTCAGTCAGCAGGTACTTATTAAGCGCATACTGTGTGCCCTGTGTTTGACTAGCTGTTATTTTTTAAAAATCTAATCTCATTCCTTATTCAGGAAGAGATGATTTGAGGCTACTCACTTCCTACTGAACTTGACATGGATAATTTCTTGCTATCTACTTGAGAGGGACATGAGCTGCTATGTCAAATGAAACTCAGGTGACAATTGAGATGCACAAGTTAAGTCTTTTCTCTGCTTTTAAACATGACGTTGTGCCTTAACCCAAAAGGGTGTTCCTGTGGTAAACTGTGTACTCTATAAATGCTCTCCAAAGCTAGAATTTTCTTGGTTTATGCAAATGTACAGCTGAGAATAATTTTGTGGGATATGTTGCAGGGGTGGGGTTGAAAAATGCATGGTACTTATCTATTACCAGTTCTTTGTGTTTTAAGTACTTAGCCTTTATTTTTTTTTCCTTTCAGCATTTTCTTATATTAACTGGATTGCCATATTTGCTGTTGCTGAGGGGGTGGGGGAGTCCTGATCTGACCTAAAAAAAAATTTTTTTTAGCATTTTCTTTCAGAGACCACAAATCATACTGCAAGTCAACAACATCTGAGTGTTAGTAGGACATTTCTATTTTAAGAGGCTTAGAAAAGGAGGTAAAAAAGAAGGAAGTTGGAAGTTAGGAAGGAGCAATGAAAGCAAAGCACCCACTTTCACATCTTACCAGACAAAGCCCCTCCCTGCCAAGTTCCTTTCTGGTGGGAGATCAGGGCATAGCTCATGCAATCACCAGCTAAGAAAGGAACTGAGACTTCTCTTCGTTTGTTCTTTTTTCCTTCCCCACCTTTCACTAGAAACTATTAGACTGCCACACTGTCCCGTTGTGTGACATGGGATACTTTAAGTGACAGGGTAGACAAAAGCTGGAACAAAAGAGCCTCTATTAAGGTAAGGGTCTACTGTGTCCAGAACATTGTCTTAGATGCTGGGGGCAGAACAAACCAAAAACATAGTCATTGCTTATAAACAAAATTCAGTTTGTAAGGTTGTCACACTCAATAGAGTAGAGTTTGGGGAATGATGTCCTTCTGACTTTCCAGGATAAGTGGAATTAAAAAAATGGAAAGTAGATCAGGAACATCATTTTGATTCATTCCGTCTCACTTTAAGTGAACTCGGGCCCAAGCCCGAGTGGTTCTGTTCCAGGAAACACGGTGGGTCAAGCAGGATGTGACCTTATCACACATCTTAGCCATTGTCCTTTCCTTCTTAAATGCCTAGTTAGGAGGATAATAGTTGAAGATATGCTTCTTTTTTTCTTCTCCAGGCTTTAGGATATCAGGCTAGGTATTTTCAAGTTGAGAACAAAAAGCCTTTCCACAAACCTGTAGTCTCCTTATGCCAATAGTAATGAGTCATTCTTGCTAAGAACATAGGTGGTTTGTGTCTTTCTAGTGCTTCTTGTCAGAAGAAGCTTAACAGGCACAGGTGGAGATCTTTTTCCTGGCACAGTAGACCCTAGTCACAAACCACAAAGTTTCGCAATAAGGCTGTTAGTTAAGTGAATGCAATATTATAGCTGAGACACTTTTGGGGTGTGTGTGTGTGTGTGTGTGTGTGTAGGGATGTGTGTGTGTGTAGGGGTGTGTGTGTGTGTGTGTGAGAGAGAGAGAGAGAGAGAGAGAGAGAGAGAGTCTGTGTGTGATGGAGGCTATACCTCAGCTTCCTGTTTGGCCTTGCTGATGTCAGTACCCGCATTAGTACAGGTACTGCACTTCATATTTTTTGTACAGATGTAAGTCATCATATTTAGTATTTGACTTTAAAATGAATTGGTTTATGCACATGTGTGCTGATAAATGAATAACAACAGAAGGGGGAGGAAATTTTGGATTTTGATTAGGTGAAAGAGGTGCAAAACTTCCACTATTTCTTTCATAGATACCTTGCAAGCCAAAAGCTTTCTAGAATTGCTAGGTGAAGTTCTAAGTATCACTAATTATGAGATAAGCTGATTGACATTTATGATTGGGTTTGGTCATGATAAGGGGTAGTGAAATCTCCAGCATAGATGAGTGAGTTGCCATTGGTCTAAAATTTTGCCATCTCTGGTTTTCTTCTGATTTCTAGTTCCATATTTGGTGGCTTTAAATGAACACAGTACTGTTCTCTTCATACCATATATATTTTTACCAGGCCAGGAATCTAAGAAACTTATGATCTAATTTAGATGTCTCTGGAAATGTGAATTTCATAACTGAAGAGAAGGGAACAGATTTGAAATTGAAATATTTTGATAGGGAGCTGACAGTTGGGTTAAGTGGATTGTTACACATTATCTTAAAACTACATTTCGTGTCTTCTTAACTTTCCTCCAAAGAACACATCCTAGAGTTATAACACTATTTTCAATTCCCTTCGCATCTTTCAGCCCTTAGAACTAAATCCTAAGCCAGTAGCTCACTTTTGGCCTCCTAAATTTGATTTTCTGAAGGCCTTAGGTTAAATGTCATTTCCACTAGAACACCTTTCTTGATCTTTCAGGATAGATGAAAGCCCCACTGATTTTCTTCTTTCTCTCTGTCCATTCATCCGTCCTTCCTTCTCTCGTACCTGTCCTTACTTCCATCACAGTTCTAATCACATCATATCATCATTGACTGTTTATTTATCTGACTCCTAAAACTAGAAGTTCCTAGAAGCCAGGCTTATGCCCATCTACTATTGCATCTCAGCCATTAGCACTGAGTGTAGGGGTGTAGTAAGCACATACTTTTTTTTTTTAACTGAATGAAGGAGCATGGGAAGTAGGTCATTATTTGAAAAAACATCTGGAAATGATAAGAATAGTTAATAAAGCATTCCAGATTGTTTAGGAGAAAGGTCTATTTTCCTTGTTAACAGCAAAGGCAATTTCTTTGGAAGATTCTGCTTTCTTTTTTGACTATCTGTGCAGTTACTTGTTTATTTCATTTTCCATCAGCTTTACAACTTTTTCTCATGCTCCTCATTGCCTACTCTCATTTGTGTTTAAGCCTTCCTTTACATAAAACAGTATTTTTGGCTTAGTATTTGGATGATTAATGACAATCAATCTTAGCGGTTAGATTTCTGACTGAGACTGACCAGGCAAAGTGAAATATGTTGCATGATGTCATTATTTAAGTTATCGTTTTGCTGGCTGTGACCCATTAAGCATCCCTTCTTTTTGTTTAAAAATTATTTTTTTCCAACTTGTTTTAGATTTGGGGGTATATGTGCAGATTTTTTAATTGGTATATTGTGTGATGCTGAGGTTTGGGGTATGAATGAGCTCATTCTACAACTACTGAGCATAGTATACCATAGTTAGGTTTTGCAACTCTGTCCCCTTCCCCCACCTCTATAGTCCCGTGTATTGTTGCCATCTATATATCCATCGGTACTCAATGTGTGACTCCCACTTATAAGTGAGAGCATGAGGTATTTGGTTTTCTGCTCCTGTGTTAATTTGCTAATAATGGCCTTCAGCTTCCTCCATGTTGCTACAAAGGACATGATTTTGTTCTTTTTTTAATAGCTGTGTAGTATTCCATTGTGTTTATATACCACATTTTCTTTGTCCAACCCACTGTTGATGGGCACGAAGATTGATTCCAGACTGCTTTCTACAGTGGCTGAACTAATTTACATTCCTATCTACCGTGTATAAGCATTCCCTTTTTTCTGTACCTCACCAGCATCTGTTGTTTTTTGACTTTTTAATAATAGCCATTCTGACTGGTGTGAGATGGTATCTCATTGTGATTTTGATTTGCATTTCTCTGATGATTAGTGATGCTGAGCATTTTGAAAATATGTTTTTTGGCCACTTGTATGTTTCTTTTGAGAATTGTCTATTCATGTCTTTTGCCCATTTTTTTTTTTTTTAATACTTTAAGTTCTAGGGTACATGTGCATAACGTGCAGGTTTGTTACATATGTATAACTTATGCCATGTTGGTGTGCTGCACCCATCAACTCGTCAGCACCCATCAATTCATCATTTATATCAGTTATAACTCCCCAATGCAATCCCTCCCTCCTCCCCCCTCCCCATGATAGGCCCCAGTGTGTGATGTTCCCCTTCCCGAGTCCAAGTGATCCCA
>NW_016813373.1:3718848-3722095 GCF_001698545.2 Rhinopithecus bieti | reverse complement strand
TGTTTATTGATTTGCGAATGTTGAACCAGCCTTGCATCCCAGGGATGAAGCCCACTTGATCATGGTGGATAAGCTTTTTGATGTGCTGCTGAATCCGGTTTGCCAGTATTTTATTGAGAATTTTTGCATCGATGTTCATCAGGGATATTGGTCTAAAATTCTCTTTTTTTGTTGTGTCTCTGCCAGGCTTTGCCCATTTTTAATGGGATTATTTGTTCTTTGTGACTATACAACTTACCATCATTTTTGAAGAAGTGACTTAACAAAATAACCCAAACAACATTTATTCACTTCTGCAGACTCTTCCTCTCACAATGAAGTGGCTTCCAGTACTGGAATCATGTCAGGGAAGATAATAGCTTCCTCTGAATTCACCCTATTCAAACGTGTCATTCACATTTGTTCACAGACTAGAATAATGCACCTATAAAATGTTTATTGGCTGTTATATAGCTCCTAGAGGAAGAAAATAAAAATGAAATGGTTTGTACATTATAGTTTGTCAGAAGTATGATTGCCAATTATAATGATAAAATACTGGCTCACATTGCTAATATTTATTGAGCACTTACCATGTGCCAAGCACTGTACAAAGACTGACAACAATCCTTTTGGTTAAATAGCATTATTGTCCTTAGGAAACCAAGGTTTAGACAGCTAAAGGAAATTGCCTAGAGGTAGGCAGTTACCGAGGGGTAGACTCGGAATTCAATCCTGAATGTGAACTCCAAAGCTCAAACTCCTAATTGCTGTGTGTTAAAGAGCCTGGCAACTAAAGGATTACATATTCAGTTTTTCCTGCTACATTTGAAGAGGGATTTTAGAAAGTAACAATACTAGCAACCAATTATTGAATGCCAGGTAGTACACTGGGTGTTTAATGTATGCTCTTTCAATCCCTGTGACAATACAACGGAGGAACAATTTTTATCTCCACTTTTCAGATGACACTGAGGTTCATGGAAATTAAGAAATATATTTTAGGCCACAAAGCTATTTAAGGTCACAATAGCTACTTAAGCTATTAAGCCAAGTAACACCTAGATCTCTGCTCTTACTGCTTACTGCTAGATGTACTAGAGTATGTCCAGTGTTTGAATAGTAAGAGGTCTGACAACCAGGTCATATGACTGAGAAAACTGGGTTATGTTTAACCTGACAGTGATTGAAGGGAGGAAAAATATCTTCAAATATCTTGTGTCATATAGAGGAAGGATCAGACATATTTTGTTTTGCTCCAGAAGGTAAAAGTGTCTGCTGTAAATGTAAGCAATCTAGAGTCTGAAGTTGCAATTGCAGTTGCTTGCTTCTATGAATTTTATTTAATTAAAAATAGAAATTGAATCTATAACTCAAAAGTACGTAAAAAAAAAAACTAATTTGAACTCAGTTAAAGTCGCAAGGTGGCATCTATTATATGCATCTTCTGAAGACACCATTGCATTTTTATTGTATTAGAAGAAACATTTCCAAAATATCAGAGGTGAAGCCTCAAGTCAGTTCTGTGTCTGCCAGAAATAAACTCATCTTTCTTCTTGTTGTCCTTCTAAGAATGAGGTGTCAGTAGTTCCAGAGGAAGATAAGGTGAACTGAGAGTATGGGAAAAGAGAATCACCTTAGTGTTCAACGCTTCATGGAGCAGAGAACATTGGACAGGTCAACTAGTAATGCCTACCACATCATGGGGTAATGAGGAGGGAGAGAATGAACTGCTACATGTGAGGTTCTCAGAGCTCTTTTGAGGAGGATGTCATGTTAAACTAATAAAACCTGGTGAGAAACAACACACACGGGGGCCTCCGGAGGCTGGAGGGTGGGAAGAGGGAGAGGATCAGGAAACGTAACTACCGGATACTGGGCTTAATACCTGGGTGATGAAATAATCTGTACAACAAACCCCCATGGCACAAGTTTACCTGTGTAACAAACCGGCACATGTACCCCTGAACTTAAAATAAAAGTTATTAAAAAAGAAAGGGCAAACTGTGGGATAGCTTGGCTATGGAATTATCAATATTCTGATATTTTTCAATTAATGCTGCTCTTTCTCATATGACCATAAAAGGGAGATTTGTTTCTTTTCTGTGTTTGAGATGGGGATATGGGATTTTCAGAAAAAGAAAAGGGAAAATACCAAGAAATAAAATCAGGCAACTGAAGGTATGCCTTCTGCCATGGAAGCTCAAAATTTTACGATCTTTCAAGACCTTCGTTTGCACCTGGGACTTCAGATGCTTGGTATTGCTAAAAAATGTGTTCATTTTCTATTTCAAATAAATATGGAGATAATTATTTTAACAAAACAAAACAAACACCTGGTGAGAGGGCCAGGCATGGTGGCACACCACTGTAGTCCCCGCTGCTTCTGAAGCTGAGGCAGGAAGATCGCTTTAGCCCAGGAGTTCAAGGCTGTACTGCACAATGATTGCGCCTGTGAATAGCCACTGCACTCCAGCCTGCGCAACACAGTGAGATCTCACCTTAAAAAAAAAAAAAAAAAAAAAAAAACAAAAAAAAAAACTATGAAAAACCTGGTGAGAAATGGAGCATTGACTAGGAAGCTGACCTGAGGAGGATCAAGAGATCCAGTGTTAGCTAGCCACTTCCATCACGGTACAGTGGCTGCTGTTAACTGGTCATGGGGAGTGTTTGGAGATAAACAAGTGAAGGTCTGCAGGTGTCAGGGAAAGTTTGTAGGCAATTTTTCTAATATGTACTTTGGCATGGTCTAATGTTGACTTTCTGCAAGGAAAAGGTCAGGTCAATCTTATTGTTCTTTCCTCTCTTTGGATTGTAGAATAATTGTGAGTGCCCTTGAACCTGTGGAGAAAAGGATAGAAAATTTGTTTTCCTTTCACATGAAAGGACATTGAGGCATGCCTGTAGTCCCTAGCTGACAGCGCTAGTCACTATACAGGGGAAGACGGCTTTTGGGAGCACACTAATTCCACTTCAGAACACAGAACAGGATTAATTATGAAGAACTGATAACTCCTCCCCACCTCCCTCCTTGCCTCCTTCCTTCCCTCCCTTCTTCCTTCCTTCTTTCCTCCTTCCCTCCTTTCTTCTTTCCTCCCTTCTTCCCTCTCTCTCCCTTCTTTCCTCCCTTCCTCCCTCTCTCTCCCTTCTTCCTTCCTTCCTTCCCTTCTCCTTCTCTCCTTTTCTCCCTTCCTTCCTTCCTTCCCTCCCTCCCTCTCTCCCTCCTTCCCTCCCTCCCTTCCTCCTTCCTTCCTTCCTTCCTTCCCTC
>NW_016813373.1:3634950-3718472 GCF_001698545.2 Rhinopithecus bieti | reverse complement strand
TCCTTCTTTTCGTTCTCTTTTTCTCTTTCCTTCCTTCATTCTCCTTTCCTTCCTTCCCCTTTCCTTCCTTCCTCCCTTCCTTCTCTCCTTCTTTCCTTCCCTTCCCCCCTCCCTTTCTTCTTTCCTTTCTTTCCCCTTCCTCCCTCCTTTCCTCTCTTCCTTCCTCCCTTCCTCCCTCCTTTTCCTCCCTTCCTGTCTTCTTTCCTATCTGTCCCTTTCTTCTGCCAACAAATACTTATTAGCACCTTTTGTATGCTGAGCCCTTGCTGGGTGCTGACAGTCCAGTGCTATAGAAAACAGATATGATCCCTGCCTTCTTAGAAGTTACAAACTAGTAATAATAAAGACAAAATATTTAATTACAAATTGAGATATGTGTGTAAAGGATGCACCAAGAAATTATAAAAGAAGAATTTGGTTTAGATTGGTTCAAGGAAAGGAATCTGTGAACATTGCAAATGAGCCCTGAAGAACATATGGTGTGGAAGAAGAGCTGGCGAGTCTGGCTGCCACCTGTTCGTGTGTGGAACACAGCCACAGCATTTGCCTGGGTATTTTGAGCTGCTTTTGCAATAGAATGGCAGAGTTGACCAGTGACAATAGAGACTGAATGACTCACAAAGCTTGCAACGTTTACTATTTTGCCTTTTACAGAAGAAGTTTGCTGACCCCTGGTCTAGAAAATACTTGAAAATAAGAGCTACAATATTTCATTTGGTCCATGCCTTTTCAGGTAGGGTGGGCTGTGGACTTTGTATGACTGAAACATGTGTGGGCACAAATTACTTGAGTGTGATAGTATGTGTCTCGTCATGAAGTAGACTCTAAGCAGGCAAGAAGCTTTCTCCAAAACTTGAGATTGCATATTCCACATGAATTTCCTGTTTGTGGAAGGAGGTATTATGGTGTGGTGTTTGCAAGCTTAGCATTTGGAATTTTATTTGGAAAGACTATTTTGGATTCAGATCTTGGCTCTACCACTTAGGAGCTGTGTTACTCACTCTCATTACTCTTCAGTTTTCTCATCAGTAGGACAGAGGTACTGTCAGTGCCCACTGTGTATAGTTATTGTGAAAATTACCTGAGATAACACAAAGACAGTACTTAGTACAATGACTGACATACAGTCAATACTTAATATATATACACTGTCAGTATTTTTAAGATACAAAATATTTTCATAAAATAACACATCAATTTTTGTGATGCTATTCCATAAATAATACTCACTTTTGTTTTTTTATACTAATGGAACAATTTTTTTTCACAACGTCTGAGGATAAACAAAAGCAATGACTTCTAAGTCGCAATTATACAATTTTTGGAAGTTAATTTTATAATATTTTGAATTTTTTTGCATGTTTACAAAATTAATTTTTTTTTTACCCTGGAAGTTTGAGGTAGATCTGCCCTCCTTTCCCCTCCTCTGCCGACAGTGCTATATTTAGCGTGCTTCCTCCCACCTGCCTACAGCTTTGCATACCCTAAAATGCCCATTAACCTTCTCCTTTTCATTCCTTCTGTCTACAATCTAGGCCAATTATTAGTCCTATGGCTTTGGTTCCAACCCCACTCACACCATACTTCTCTGGTTCATTTTCAGCTAGTTCATGAGAGGGTCTATTTTTCCAGCCTTTTCTTACTTTCCCTTTGTGGTCTACGGTCCTTGCATGGACATGACTACTTCCACACTGCCTCCCCACAGTCCTTCTTTCCCTAAAGTTCTGGCTTTGGTTCCACTTTCTCATGGCTCTGACTTGCAGGAGTGCTTGGGTAAGCTCTCCTGACTTCCACACAGCCTCATCAGCGGTCCGCTTTCCTGATGCAGACCTCAGCTCCTTGCTGAGCAATGGCATCCTCACCATGCTGCCCATGAAACCGGCACCCAGCCCTTCCCTTAAAATGTCTATTGGGTAGCCACCAGTCACTCACAGTAATCTGGTGAGCATGGCAGAGCAAACCAGCAAGACACAGTAGATGGGATTGCTTACATACCATAATGATGACTTCATAGCACCATGAAAATAAGCACTGGCCTAGTTACCTGGTGAAGAAAAAAAAAAAAAATCAGAACTCTTACAACAGAAATCAGGTAGTAGGATATATTCTGCTTCTGCTTTCAGATCCTTTTCAGTTTTTTTTCCATTGGCTACATGGTTACTGGGGAAATACAAATCAAACTTGTGTTCTCTGAACCCAGTGACACAGAAAGCAGAGGTATCAAATAATGATGCCAGAGCTGGAAAGTACCTTAGAGCTCCTATGTCCCACTGCCATCATGTGGTAGATAAGGACACAGGGAGCACTGTACCCAGGATCACATGGAAGAAATGTGGTACTGATCAATGTGGATAGGCTGCGGATGTAGTTGCTAGGCAGATGTATTCCACTGCCCAGCAAATGATTGAGCCAAATAATAAAAGAACGAATGGGCCAAATAATTCCTTGAGTCAAATGTTCTTCCCTTTGTTTTATTTTATTTTAAAACCTCATATACGTATATGTGTATATATATAACCACACATATATACACATACACACAATTTTATATAAATGCATAAATTGGATCATATCATAAATGTTAGGGTTTTTTTTTTTGCTTCTCTTTTCATTCTTTTAATTCCTCCATAGAGGAATTAGAACTCCTATAGGAATTAAAATTCCTATATGTATCTTTCCATATTTTCTTAATATATCTACATATATTATAGGGATTTTGGTCACTGTTTGTTGTTTTTTTTTTTAAGGTGACCATGTGATACACTTTTCTTTATATATTTTTTCACTCAACAGGGTCTTATGGAAATTCCTCCAAGTCAACTGATATTGTTTTAACTCATTTCTTAGCAGCTACATAATATTCTGTGGTTTGCACCCTACATGATTCAAGCGTTCTCTTTCTGATGGCCTTTACTCTGTTCCCAGGTTTACCACTGTCACCCATGATTAAATACGCGTCATTGTACATATATCCTCATGTTCTTATTTCTATGAGGCAGTGTCCATGAAGAGAGATTGCTGGGTAAATGTATTTTTAACTTAATAGATGTTGCCAGATTAATTTTCTGATGGACTATAAAATTTCGCATTTCTAAGTGTATGAGAGTGCTCTTTTTCCAGCATCTCTGCCATATTTTCACTCTTGCTTTGTTTTGTTTTGACAAGCTGATAGATAAGAAGTGAATTTGCTTTGTATTTTGAGTGGCCTTTCCCTGATTGGCCATGAGTCTGAGCATCTTATCTCATGTTTATCAGCCATTTAGATGCAGTTTCATGTGTATTGTCCATTGATGTTCTTTGCCATTTTCATTTTCATTCATTTATTCATTCTTTTTCTTCTTCCTTTTGTTTTGTAATATTCTTGTAAGAACTCTGAACATTTAGATATTAACCCTTTTTATATGTTTTCATTGTTATTCATTCCTTCCTTCTTTTTCTTGTGCTCTTGTTTTGTAATTTTCTTATAAGAACTCTGAACATTTAGATATTAACTCTTTTTTATATCTCCATTAAAAATGTTTTTCTCAAATTCATTGCTCATCTGTTATTATAAACTAATTATGTTATTAACCTTTAATTATGATATATTTTGCCATGCAAAGGTGTCCGTTTTTATACAGTCAAATATATTAATCTTTATTTTTATGGCTTTTGGATTTCCTGCCTGTGTTTAGAAGATTCCCCTTAACCCAAGATTATATTTCTAATTTCCTCAATTTTCTTGAAGTTTTATATTGCTGTTTTTTTTAAACATTTGAGTTTCCAGTCTGTGTGGAAATCATGTTTATATATGATGTATACGAGTGATCTAACATTTTCTCTTCAAATGGAAAATTAGTTGTGCCAGCACCATTTATTAAATAATCTAAACTTCCACTGAATTAAGCTACAATTTTTACCATATATTAAAATTATATATATACACACATGCATATGAAAAGAGAAAAGAATACCTCGATAACCTGAAAACATATACATATACATATGCATATACATATGTGTCTTGAGGTTATCTAGGTATTCTTTTCTCTGTTCCATTGATCCATTTGTTTATTTTCATGTTAATGCAATTTTGATTTGATTGCAGATTTTCGTTGCATATTCTTTAATAAGAAAATTTTCCACCTACGATTCATTCATATAATACTTTTCTTGATCATTTTAGGCATATATTCTCATTGTGAATTTACGTTCATTGTAGCTAATTATTCCCTAGTGCCTGCTGGGTTTCTAATTACCATCAATTTATAAATTATTTTAGAAAATATTATTAAATATTTACATGTCATATTCAATGGGGGATCTGAAACATTCATTTTGAATGCCACACTCACACTCATGGGGATAGATTAAATGTTGTAGTGTGCTTTTCCCGTCTGTACTAAGCTCAAGGCTGCCATTAGGACATAGCAAAGGAGAAGAAGGAAGGTCACTGGGAGCTAGAGAACTCACCAAGTGCAGACTCTGTCCTTAGGCCTTTGTTCATGGTGTCTCACCTCACACAATAGCATCTTGATCACAGTTAGGAAGCCCCTAAGGCTTGCAGATTCCAGAACCCATCACCTTGCGCTCTATCTGTTAGAAGTCTTTATAACCACATTGTTTTATGTCTGCACCTAATATAAATTAAGAACTCTTTCTGGGATAGGTTTGAAGATTTCATAGCTTGGGTGTTTAAAACAGGAAATGCTGGGTGATGAGGACACTGTGCTCTGTGGCTTGCCTCTGTGCTTTGGGTCACGCTCTTCCTTTGCCTTGAAAACCTGCCACCTGCCACAGTTCAGCCCACTCGTGTCTACTTAGCTCCCTGTTCCATGAAAACATCCATATTCCAAACCAGACTCCCATGGCCCATTGCTTTCACTAATAGCATTTATCACACTCGCTGTTGTGTTACAGACCATTGTGCCTTCTTTTACCAAACACTTACCAGGCACCTGCCTTGTGGTATCCAATGGGGAACAGGTGGTGGATTTATTATTCTTTCCCACTCAAACTTCATGCCCATGAACCAAATCTTTTTCCCTTGTATTCAGAGAATCCCTCACAGTGACTCATACATAGAATATGTTCACAGTGTTAGTGGAGTGAGTGAATATATAATAATGTTTAGGTGATAGGAGGAACAATTTGGTTGAATTATGATTTTCTCATTTCTGCATCAATTTACTATCACCTGTTTTCCAGCTTAAAATTTTTTCCCATGTTTTGAATGTGCCACCTTTGTTGCTTTCTTCCTAAATATCCATGGTCAAATTTTCAAAGTTTGCCAGAAGGAATTTTCATTAAATAAATAAAGATTTTAGAGCCCTTACTATATGTTAGGTACTACAATAAGCATTAGGGAGAAAATACCAATCAAAAATAGACCCATATGAATAAGATTGCCATTTTAAAAAATGAAAGCTGGGTCATTTTTCTCCAGATAGCATGTAGGCACGATATTTTAAAAATCTAAGACCACAAAATCTAACTTACAAAACAAATAATGATGTCAATCAGGAGCCTAAAATAAATTTGATATTTAATACTTATATTTAAATTGAGAAGTGAGTGAACATAACTGAACATTCTAGACTTGTGGATTCAGCATTTATAACTAGAAAAATATGGGAATAAGTCAGAAGTAATCAGTATCCCCAATCTTTGATACTGAAGAATAACACTTTTCAAAGCGTAGTATTACCACATAACTCATTTGCTTTCATTTATATTGTAACACAATAAAAGTTTATTTTTAATTTAGACATTTAATTTTGTCTTGCCCAATGTCCTTACCAATCAGCTAGAAACAGGGGTCTAGATGAATACTTATACATTAATTTAAGCTTAATTAGAAACTGGTAATCTACACTGATCAGATCTGCATTCATTTATTCAACAAATATATATTGAGTATATAGTGTGTGCCAAGTTCTATTCTGGGTTCTCAGGATACAGCAATGAGCAAAACAAAGATGCCTGTTCTTGTGACACTTGTGTTCTAGTTAGGGGCCAATGGTGGAAACAGAAAATAAACCATAAACACAATAAGGAAATTATGTAGCATGATAGAATGTAGTAAATGGGATGGAAAAATAGTAGAGTGGATTAAGGGGAGCCAGGAGTGCTGGGGTTGAAGGGGGAGAGGTCAGGCAACATATAAACTAAATTGTATTAAAGAAGCACAAAATTAGAGAGAACTATGCCCAGCGTAGAACTAAAGAGAAATGTGGAGATAGAGAGTGCTATCAGAGAAGATAAAAAAAATTAAGTATAGGATTAAAAAACAAAACCTACAAGGAATACTAGCAATAATTGTATTATTCAGCTTGAAAGAAAAGCTCTGGGAAGACACGATAGTGACTTTTCAATGTTATTTTATTCCATGTTATGCCCTGCTACTAAGGATGCTACCTGTAGAAATGTTCTTGATTGTGATGTAAACCCACACTATTTAATACACATTAGCTTTTTAGTTATTAATAATGATAATTGGTCTGGAATATTTTATATGCTGTTACAACTATTTAATAACTAGTAACTAGTTACAACTATTGAATAACTAGTAACTAGTTACAACTATTTAATAAATAAATATTGCCTTATTAGTAGGGAAATAGATTGGACATTAAAAGCCTATTCTAGTACTATGATTCCATCATGCCTTCCACAATCACAAAATGCAATTAGGATCTGTGAATGCCCAAGAGGGATTTACTTACCTATCATTAACACACCAACATAGGAAATGTGCACTCACACACACACACTCATTCCTGCAAAAGCTTTGACATTTCTGACACAAGAATTGAGGTTTTGTTTTTATTTCCTCTTTTTTCTATTGTACTATAAGGGAATTAGATCATTGGACCTAGTCTTTCAAATAGTTCCATGAATTGAGTTAATTACAATATGTGATCCAAGTCTGTACCCACTATTGAGATTGTCTACAATAGAAACAGGCGGCATCTAAATCCATCATCCATCAAGCATTTTAGCTGTTGGTTCTTTCTGGTGGAAGGTAGAGGCAGGGTGAACAATCTGTTACTATAAATATAGTGGATTGTTGTAAGGCTGTATCCTGTTTGGAAATGATCTCATCCGTCTGTTGCTGGTTAGCAGTTTTCTACCAAACTGAGCAGGAATATTACCATATGGCATTGTTGTTAGAGAGCCCTCAAAGTTAAAGCCACAAGGATTCCTCACTTGCTCATGAGGTAGGGTTTATGAGTGAGATATAATTGTCAAGGGTCTTGAATTTGAACTAACCTTAATCCACATAGGGACTTGTTACAAGTGATTTTATTCTTTAATTTTGTGCATTATTCCGATCCTGGGATTGCTTTATTGGATAAGTTGTGCTATGTATGTAATTGATGAATTATAGAAAAAGTCCAGTTTCTTCCTTTTTTATTGATATAAAACAGATCCCTTTGTAATGAGGCTGTTTGAACATGGAGAGGTGTGCAGTGGCATGCTGTCTTTCATTGCCTCCTCCTCTGCCCCCACTCAAATAAACTACATACTCTTAAACCACAAGCATCTAGAGTGTGCTGTCCAATATGGCAGCCATAGACGCATGTGGCTAATAATCACTTAAAATATCCTGAATCTGAACTCAAATGTGCTGTAGGTATAAAAAAGGCACATCAGATTTCAAAGACTTAGTACTAAAAAAAAAATGTAAAATATCTCATTAATAATTTTTATATTGATTACATATTTCAGATATTTGCTGTTAAATAAAACATTACCATTAATCTTGTGTCTTTATTTTCTTGATGTGGCTACTATAAAATTTAAAACTGCATACATGGCTTTCATCATATCTCATTATATGAAATATATTTCATTATATTTCTCTTGGATAGCACCGGTCTACAGTCTTAATGGGAAAGCAAAGAGACTTCCCATTTCCCTTTCTCTTACCCTGGGAGATGCCTTTAAGACAAAGTATTGATTACTTTCTACAGCCCAGAGAAAGATGTGTGTGTTTGTGTGTATGCACATGTGTATATGTGTATTTGTGTGTGTGTGCACAGGTATGTGTGTATGTGTATGTGTGTGTGTTGAGGGTGGGAAAAGATTCAGTGGGAAGGATAAGGAGCATGGGAAGGGAAGAAAAGTGAGCATTTTCAACCAGTTGGTCTGAGATGCCATCTACTCTCACTGGAAGTAAGGAACAAAGAGTAGCTGAGCACAAGTTCGTTCTCAAAAGGCAAATTTGCTTTTTGTTTAAAAATAGGATGAATCAGTGGAACATCAGACTCATTTGAATCCAAATGTAAATGCAAATTAAGCTTCCTTAACATCAGCACAGAAGCAAATATGAAGTTTTAAGAATTATTGTCATTATTTTATCCATAATTAGCAAGGCTAGTCAAGAACTGACCTGTATTCCAATGTATAGTCTTGATTTATACAAAGTGTATGATTTATTTTGTTCTGAAGCGTTTTATGAAATGAAAATTTCTGGTTGAGATAGAACCACTTAATGACTTTACAGTTTATACTCAAATAAACACCTGAACTAGTAAGGTAGCTTTTCTGGATAACTGGATGATTTTGTATATCACAATGCTTTTGTTAAACGGTAAATTAAGGAGTTTAGGAAGAACCTACTTTTCAAAGAAAAGAAAGGTGTAAGTTAATGATGTAATATTTCATAGTTTTGCTATAATCTTGTCATTGACCATGCAATGGCAAATTTGAATATTTTTCATTTGAATATTTTCACTATTTTCTTAGGTTAATTAGATATTCCATGTGATAAGCCCAGTGGAAATAACCATGAAATGAACTGTTATTCAGGGGAGTAGAGGGGAAATGAGGATGTCAAAGAGACCCTAGGCAAGTGCTGTCCAATAGAAATATAATGAAAGACACATGCCATTTAATATCTTCCAGTAGCTACATTGATGACTTTCTGCAGCCCAGAGAAAGATGAGAGAGAGAGAGAGAGAGAGAGAGAGAGAGAGAAAGAATGTTTAGTGGGAAGAAAAGGAGAAGGTAACCTTGAAGATGGAACTTTATTCAACCTAAGTTGAAGTACTATCATGGAAAGCACCAACCAAATGTCAGTTCAACTAACTGTACTTTCAGTTGATCATAGAATTACATTGTTTCATAGCTGAGAAAGCAGCCTTCCACTTGAAAAGAGAGATTAGGCCCAGAGAAGCAAAGTAACTCACCTCGAGTCACACAGGAGATGAGGCAGAAGTGGAAATAGTGGCCAGTTTTGATTCTCAGTAGACACTGTGCTATGGCCTGAGGATACAGTGATAAATATGGCAGTCCTTGTCCATAAGGGCATTCTAGTGCAGTGGGACACAAGTCCATCTGGATGTGGCACAGACGCCATCACCTATGACACAAGCACACTTGTGTTGTCCCCTGATCATGCCCAGTTTTGGTGGCAAGCAGAGGATAGTAATACTACTTTCAAGGACATTTGTGACAAGCCTCAAAAGTGTTCCAGGCTGTAAGGATTTTCCCTCCATTCCTGAAAAGCAGAACATTTGAAGGTGGCAGTGGAGACCTCTTCTGAGTAAACCACACCAAACAATATCTTTCAGGAGAAGAAAAAAAAATGACCTCCTCAGTTGACATCACACTGGAAACTACTTGGTGGACTGAGTCAGAAGTTAGGCTTGAGCTCTGCCCATCCTGAGGGAGAAAGAGGCTCGCTTTGGTGTGAGTCTCCGCTCACTGAAGTTCTTTACAAACACCTTGGATTGGACCCCACGTGGTGGGACTGTGGCGCGTGCTGGGCTTTGGAAGCTGCCAGTGCTCACGGAAGCTCTCCGAGAGTCTAAGAGGCAAACTGCCCAGGACCATTTTGACTCTGGAAGGCAAATATAAACCATGGTCGTAAGAGGATTAGTTAAAAAAAAAAAAAAGTCATTAGATCAGCCTGTATCTTAAACTTTGAGCCACAAGTACAAAATCCCCCATAACTCACCTTTCATTTCTTATGCATTCCCTTTTCATCCTTCCCCATATTTTGCATTACTTAATCAGGATATATATGTAATTTATAATCCGGTTATTTTAAAAATTTTTGTAGAGATGGGGCCTCACTATGTTGCCCAGGCTAGTCTTGAACTCCTGGCTCAAGCAATCCTCCTTGGCCTCCCAAAGTATTAAAATTACAGGCCTGAGCCATCATACTTGGCCTATAATCTGCTTTTGGCAATTAAAGTTATCCCCAAACGACTTCTCCATAATGTCATCATAATTATTATTTTAATTTGTGGAAAAGAAAAAAATATTTTAGTGACTGCCTAATATTCCATTCAGTAATCCCATCTTATCTTGTTTAAGCTTGTTGTTAGCTACGTTATTAAACAAGATGCTCCTTGAACTTTCCTGAAAATAATTGTAAATGCTTAGAGTTTTCACAATGAAATCACCTATTTACCCTAAGTGTAAAGCTGTGTTAAATGGATCCCTTAGTGAGACAACTCATGCTGATGATGCACAGGGTCCCAGGCGTTTGGCCACCCCAATGGGAAAATGCTTTCCTAGTGTCTTTTGGCTTAAAGCAATTATTCAAAATTGGTACACATTGTGGGCTCAGATAACCCAGAAATTAAAGAGAACTCTGTTGGCGGTACTGCTGCTTCTTGTAATAGGTCAGGAATGTAGACATTATTTTTATTGGTACATGACTACTGAAGTTCTATTTAAAAAAAAAAAAATGATCTGGTCTGTAAAAGGACTAAATTATATACCACCCCTCCAAATCTAAGGAGAGGGCCATGAAATTACCTAATGTTCTCACCTTTCTGATCAGGGTTGGGTGGTGGGTTTGCAGGAGTCTGTGGCTGCCATCCCTCCTTCTTAGGAAGAAAATGGATCATGGGTCAGTTTAATTTCTTAGGTGTTTGGAAAAAGGTTACAAATAATGAAACTGAGATGTGTTATCCTAGATGAGGGTAAAATGCAGTAGTTAAAAGTTTTAGGTAAGGTTAGCTCCTTTTTGGAGCTGAATCTGCATGGGACTAGAAATTTATATTGTGCTTATTATTTTTATTCCTATTTTCCAACCTGATAAAATGAGTTATTTATTCATATGACCTTGGGCGATGACATAAACTTCTTCAATTTCAGTTTTTTCCATTTTCTACCAGAAATGATTACATCTGGCTTACCTGTCTCATGAGATTGCAGTGAGAATCAAATGAAATGTTGTAAACTGTAAAAGCCTCTGACAAGTTCAAGGTTGATGCTGTTATTAA
This sequence comes from Rhinopithecus bieti, assembly GCF_001698545.2. Lineage (NCBI taxonomy): Eukaryota > Metazoa > Chordata > Mammalia > Primates > Cercopithecidae > Rhinopithecus > Rhinopithecus bieti. The sequence continues at coordinate 3,707,250 of NW_016813373.1, read as the reverse complement.
TCATTGGTAATGATGATGAGTAGAATATTCCCAGATAGCATCATCAGCCAGTGCTACACTCTATAGGTGTGTTAGGCTAGGATATGATGAGTGATGCCAATTAATGCCAGTGATTTGTTCTCTCATGTAAAGCTAGTCAAGTTATTTTACTGTCTGCCTTTACTTGTAGAAAGCGTGCTCTCACAGATGTTGGTAAGGCTAAGGCATTCTGATTTCACAAGATGAAGGTAATCCATAGAATCAGTCAGACAGAATGTCCCTGGTATTTTTATATGCTACAGTGATAAATTATACCAAGACCCATTTGTCAACAGCCATTTCCAGAAATAAGAGAGAGTGTCATCAAAAATGAAGGACAAGTCGTGACTAAAGAAGCATCTTCCCTCTTTGTTTGAACACTCAAGCTTGCTTTAAATCGTATCTAAGTTGTGTGGTAAACTTGCCAGCAGAGAGTAAGCCACACAGATGCCCACAACGTCACTGAGAGGCACATGACCCAGTTTCTGTGGTCTGAGCTGAAAGATAACCCGGGTGTGTCATGGCCACAGCTGCCTGTAAAACATTATATGGTGGGCACTTTTTCAAATTCACATTTTTAAAGAGGGAATTAGGTGGTTTTCATTTGTTTTGCTTAGGTTTTGGGGTGTAATTTGTTTCTCCAGAGGTCATCTCAGCAGCATTTCCACAAATAATTATCAAGGGATTGGGAGATAGTTTTGCACTCACTGTCTTAGAATACAAATCTTCCCATACAAAGCCATATAGATTTGTCCAGGGAAGATAGGAAATAATTGATTGTGTCATGGTTCTGTTGGCCTGACTTTGCTCTGGTGGCTATGGCACGTGGGGTAATAGATTAACTCTTTCAGGCATATGGAAAGCATGTTCAATGAATCACAACTTCAGGGCACAGAGTATTTTGATGGTATTTGGAAAGATGCAAATATTCTCTCCCTTTTTTTGAGGGGGTGGTGTCTGATGACACCATCCATACTTTTTAGAAGAGACTGGAGTGTGGGTCATTTTCATATCTAAGGCTTTGAAAAAAAACTTACGGTAAAGAAACAGATCATTCATGCTAGGGAAAGAAAGCTATCACAGACAAGCTATAATCCACATATCCACTGAGTGCCAGAAAAGAGAAAATGAGATCAATTAGGGTTACACCTGGGGATTTTCATCCAGACAATGATGACTGCTTCCAAAGGGAGGAGGAGGGGTTCCACCATGGATAGAGTTCTAGTTGCTTGGAATGGCCTCCTCATGAACACACTTGGTGTTGATTCCTTATCCACATATTTTTTGATAAAACTTCATTGTGGTACTATTTTTAACCATCACTTTGACTAAGTACAAGGGTTCATTTGTGTTAAGTGAGTGAAGAGTTGACAGAGTAGACCTTTTATAACCTGCTAAGGAGGGAACAAGGTCATCAAGACGCTAAGCATTCAAGAGCCATGGTCTTGTACTATCACCTTTGCTTCTGTGTAATTTTATTTTTTTCTCAAATGCGGTTTGTAAATCACCTGCAACAGAATTACCTGAAGAGCTTGTTTAAATACAGATTCCTAGATCCAATTCTAGGCCTGCTGAATCAGAATGCCTATGGCAAAACCAAGAATGGATTTTTTTTTTTTTTTTTTTGAGACAGAGTTTCGCTCTTGTCACCCAGCTGCAATGGCGCGATCGTGCAATGGCACGATCTCGGCTCACTGCAACCTGTGCCTCCCGGGTTCAAGTGATTCTTCTGCCTCAGCTTCCAGAGTAGCTAGGATTGCAGGTGCCCGCCACCACACCTGGCTAGTTTTGTATTTTTATTAGAGACAGGATTTCACCATGTTGGCCAGGCTGGTCTCAAACTCCTGACCTCAGGTAATCTGCCTTCCTCGGCCTCCCAAAGTGCTGGGATTACAGGTGTGAGATACCAGGCCTGGCCTTACCACAAGTAATTCTGATGTTTGAGAACCACTCTCCTAATGCTGGGTAGAGGAGTGGTTTTCAAAGTGTGTTCCTGGACCTGTAGCATCAGCATCACCTCAGGAACTTCTTAGAAATGCAAATTCTTGGGCCCTGCCCCAGACCTATTGAATCAGAAACTCTGGGAGTGGGATCCAGTTATCTGTTTTAGCAAGCCTGCTAGGCGATGTTGATGCTCACCAAAATCTGAGAAGCACTGGGGTAGAGTACATAGAGTACATCAGTTCCCTTCAGTATCTCTTTACAACAGTAGGGAAGGCAGTCCTTGAGACAATGTGAATCATTTACAACCTGGGTTTGTTTGTAACCATGAAATTTCAAATTCAAAGGAACTTTATAGGAGATTAAAACACTAGAGATAGGAGATTAAAACACTAGAGAACCTACTCTAGTGTTTTAATCTCTTTCTTTTCCTCTCACGTTCCCTCCTTTCTTCCCTTCTTTGAACACTTAATAAGTACTATGTACTAGGGAGTAGGGATGCAGGGGTGAATATGAATGGCAGCACCCTATCCTCTTGGAGTTTACAGTCTTGGGGAAAGACATATCTCACATGATTACACTAATAACTGTAATATTATAACTGCTGTAAGTACAGTGATGGGGAGGCACATGGTGCCATGAGACTGTATAATAGAGATTTGAGCAAATCTGTGCACCTATTACAAGGTAACTCAGCCCAGATGGAGTACTTCCTTTCTAGGGGAACTTTTGACATCCTGTTGGAGCCTATTTGACTTTAAGATAAGCCCATGTGTTAGAAATTTGCTCCTTATATTGAGTCAAAATCTGCCACAGTCTAGATGTCACAATCCTGGCTCTAGTATCTGAATCTCCATGAAATGAATCCAGTCCTCTGTTCCATTGAAGATCTTCATATAGATAAAGATCTCTTCCTTCTAGGTTTTTTCTTTCCAAGGCTGTGAGATTCCTCATTCACTTGGTCTTCTTCAGAAGTACTCTACTTTTTTCTTTATTTTAAAAAAATGTTTGTAAAATATTCTGGTGTCCAGCATGAGCTGGAGCCATGGAATGATGAGCTCAGAGGAGCATATCTCAGAATACATATGTGACCATTCTTGTCCCTGTTATAGCTAACATTTCTGAGGCTCAACCTTACATGCTTTGTGGACAATTGTATCACACCCCTGACTGACTTGCACCAAGCTTGCAACTAAATGAAACCCCAGGGTTTGGGGTTTTTTCTTTAAACTTGGTACCTTTATTCATTCAATTGATTCACCAATTTTTTATTTCATGCCTACTATGTATCAAGCACATATTGTTTACTTCTGTGGATGTGTTTTTGGACTTAAGTGCAAGATTCATTTATCCATATTGTACTTTATTTTGGATCCTGATTCTGTCATCCACTAAACTGTGAAGAACTTGAAGTTAAAAGCCATATTTTTTCAGCTTTGTATCCTCAGAGCCTAACTCAGTGCCTCATATGTAGTTGGTAAATAAAATTTAATAACTATAACACACACACACACACACACACACACTAACACTCTTTTCTAAGTGATTGAACATGTTTTAAGGCAATGCCCTTGAGATTTCCCTCTAGGATGTCAATAACCTCAGCCCTTTACCCAGCACCCATCGTTTGGGTGGTTTTAACTATTTGATTGTGTCTATTTGCATCATCAGCCAATCTAAATTTCTTTACTGTGCAAATCAAAATCATGCAAGATGTTATAGTTGCCTAGTTACAGGATGTCTCCAACAGCCTTCTAATCTACCAATCTAGTATGTCTATCTGAAGGAAATGAGGTTAGTCTGTCTTCACTCGTTCTAGTAGTCACCACTTCCTTTTCACTATTGACAAATAGTCTTTTAATATTTATTGACAAGTCAATAATTCAAGAGATGGACTGCCTTTAGCAGGACAAGGTAGGCAGTATTTTTCTTTGTGGCCAAAACTTTATCTCAGAACAGTGTCTTTACTAGAAATACCTTTCTTCCATTTGTTTAAGAAGTGTTTTATATTCTCAGGGTGAGTTCTTGTATCTTTATACTTTCAACTAGAGCAACACCACTGTAACTCATCCGTGGGTCCCTGGATCTCCATGGGGTATACATTTTTTCTTGACATATTCCTCCTCTCCTTCTGATAGGGCTGTGTCCACTAACACAGATATGATTCGGTCAGTAGATTAATATTTTAGTACTATAGTTTATAAAACATAATTGAGAGAGCTCTGATAATTTACCAATTTCTTCTAAGTAATGGGGCTGGTTCCCATAAGAATTATCATTTATAATATGGTGATAAGCATTTGCTTAGGTTGGTCATGTATAAATGTGTTTTTAAATAAAAATTTAAACTTTTATTACCATTTCATTAGAATGAGCACCATTCGTTGTTGATTCCAGGGAAGTTTTGTCTTGTTTTATTTTTAGTAATCCCATATCACACTCCATGTGGCCCTCAGTCTGTTCATTTGTAAAATGAAAGATTTGGACTAAGTGATCTCTAATCTATGATCAAACTCTAGAATTATATTATTCTAAACTTTGATAAGGAAAGTCTCTTTTAAAATAACTTTAAAATTAAATGGGACAGGCCAGGTGTGGTGGCTTATGCCTGTAATCCCAGAACTTTAGGAGGCCAAGGCGGGTGGATCACCTAAGGTCAGGAGATCGAGATCAGCCTGGCCAACATGGCAAAACCCCGTCTATACTAAAAAATACAAAAATTAGCTGGGCGTGGTGGCGGGCACCTTTAATCCCAGCTACTCAGGAGGCTGAAGCAGGAGAATCACTTGAACCCAGGAGGTGGAGGTTGCAGTGAACCAAGATCGTGCCATTGCACTCCAGCCTGGGCAACAGGAGTGAAACTACGTCTCAAAAAAAAAAAAAAAAAAAATTAAATGGAACAACACACACACACACACACACACACACACACACACACACACACAGGAGTGCATGTAAAACTGGTGAAATCTGAATAAAAATGTTGGACTGCAACAATGTCAATTTCATGGTTGTGGTATATTGTACTATAGGGTTGCAAGATGCTCCCTTTTGGGAAACCCGACTGAAGGGTGTATATAGGATATCTCTATATTATTTCTTATAACAGCATGTGAAAAATAAGAACTAATAATTTGAGATAATCTCAAATTTGAGATCTTATTTGAGGTAATCTAAAATTATCTCAAGATAAAAAGTTTTTTAAAAATTACATGATAAAATGTTATAACAGGACTTTAGAGGTAAGTGGCCATTGCTTAACCACATGCTAGCTTAAAAAAACTATTTAGCCTTCCCAAAACTCCATTTTCTTGTCTTCTGTAAAGTGAGGATATTAATTCCTGCCTGATGGGACTGTTGGAAGGATTATATGAGACTGTGTGTGTGTAAGCATCTCACATGGTCCGTGCTCCATGGTAGGGACTCAATAAATGTTGATTACCTTCCCCTGTTCCCCTTCTTTGTTCTAGAAAGAAATTGGGGCACACAGCCTCACTGCATCTCCCATAGGAAAGATGACATCTGACCTGAAGTGAAAGACAGTTTAGAAGTGTAACTTAGTGAGATGAGCCCCATAGCAGCATAGTGAGTAATGCTGTTACATAACTTTCACAAATCACCCAGCAAATCAGCTCCCAGGGCTTGGCACAGTTTACTGATGAAACAAAATAACAAGGCAGCTTCCAAACCCAGCCTGAGTCCGGGAGTCCCAACACCACAGCCAGAGTCAGAATCTAGAATGACTCCACGGGCCCTGGAGCTTTGGTGTTTCAGTTGATTCAGATGTGTTATAAATCTGTTTAACTGGAAAAAAACAAAAGCAGCTCCTCTCTGGCTGGCCCCATGAATAACTGTCCCCAAGAGGCCTAGAGAAGTTTTCCTTTCCTTGCAGAATCCTTAATCATGTCTACCAAATATGAGTTTTCCATGCAGCTGCGTGAATGAGGAAGTAGGGAGAGACTAAAGAGAATAGTGCATTCCTAGACAGTTCTTGGTCATGAGGATGTGATTGTTGCATGCATGGCCAAAATGTGTCTCCCCTGTATCTCCCCAAATGCTTATCGTTTCCCAGGGCTCTTTCCTCACTCCTGATCTGGTGAATGTTTTTCATCTGGTGAATGTTTTTTATCAATGAGTCGGCCAGAAATATAGAAGGCAAACTTACCAGGTTTTCAAATGATACTGTGGTATAAGAGAGTCAGGGGACAGAATCACAATTTTTAAATGATTTCAGCAGGTTTGGGGCTCTGGGCTGATCACAGTAAGTTGTAATGTAATAGGGATAATGTTAAAAATCTGTCCTTCGAAGTCAAAAGCAGAAATACAGGCTAGGAGAGGTTTATATTGGCAAGAGTTTTATATGAAAAACTCAAGAAAGACAGGAGTCAACAGTGTGATGTGGTTGTATTAAAAAAGAGGTTAGAGATAAGAAAAAAAAAGTATCCTTTGACTTTGTATAATTTGCATCTGTCAGACAATACCCAGTCTATTGTATTCAGTTGTAGGGGCCAACTTTAAGGAAGATGTAGATACATTCGAATGGATCACTGAGGGAAAGAAGGAAAAGGGAAGGTCAAATTAAAAAGATTCAAAAGATATGCTGTTTAAAGAACAGTTGAAGAGAAATAAGGATATTCAGCTGATTACTGTTTTTTTCTCGGGTTACCGTATGGAAGAAGAGTAAACTTGTCTATTTTGCTCTGAAAGGGAGAAATGAGATTAATGGGAGAGAGAGTCCACGGAAACAGACTTTGGCTCAATAGAAGGAAATTTTGGAGCAGTTCAGTGACGGAAAGAACTATTTTCATTAAATTGTGAGCTTGCTGTCACTGGAAATAATCAAGCTGGGGCCAAACGAGTGTATGTCTGGGATTCTGAAGGATCCCAACATTGAATGAGAGCTTGGGGTAGGTGACCTTGAAGATCACTTCCAACTCTCATAGTCTGTTATTTAAATTAGCATGAATGCCAGGGCCACTTACAACATGCCAAAGCCACTTTTTCAACTTTTGGCTCTGCTTCTGACCAGCTGTGTGACCTTCAGCTAGGAAATTAACCATTTCTTTTTCCAGTTTCCTCATCCATTAAATGAGAGAGCTGAATGTAGTGATATCTAAGTTACTCCCCAGCACTTTTATCTCCTCAGGCTTTCTCATAATTATAGCATGCTGGAAGAGTAGAGTTTGGGCTGATAGCTGCTATTTGTTTCTAAGTTGGCTTGCCAGGAGACTGCTTAAAAGCCAAAAACCATTGTTGATTCTGAGGACCACGGAACAAAACTCTCAATTTGCTTATTGGCAGGAGAGTAGGTGATTGTGAACCTGGAATTTGTTCCCATGAGATCTGTGGCAGGAAGTTCATCAAATATCTGCTAATCTGGTTTCTCTTGAACACCTGTACATTCTGACTGAGTTCAGCAATGCCTTTGCAAACAACTTAGAAAAAATGAAGTTTATATTACCATTGCAGTACAGTGTTATCTTTTACAAAGCAAACCTTTGTCGTTTATTTGCTTAATGATCTTTTAGTTGCTATTGACCTGTGCTTATAATCTTAAGAACAAATGTATATAAAGCAACTTACTATGTGGCAGATTTGTTCTAAAAGTTTTACATATATTAATTTAACAGTTTACTAGCTGAAAATACAATGATGAATCAGTAGATTAGATCTTTTTTCCTTTATGGAAAGGAAGTATTTAAAATCTAGTTTAAGTCTGCCTGAATGGTAGAGTCCAGAATTCAGATCCAGGCCCTCATTCTCTGAGGCTTCGTTGTTAGATGACTATAATTTCTCTTGTGGCTCATTTGATTATTAATACTTTTCTTCTCTTCTGTATTAAGGTATCTCACTTCTACCACTATTACATTCGAGCTCTCCTTCTGGTTCCTTCTTTGACTTCTGTCGACATCCACATCTCCAAATCCCATTTCTTCAGTTACTTTTTCCAAAGATCTTTGAAAATGCAACCATCAGTGGAAGTGCCATTGTTTGCTTTGATATAGATACAGAAGGTAATGGACAAGATTTCAAGTGCCTTCTGCAGCTACTGAGGTCAGTAGAGGAGGAAATATGTAAATGTATGCTTCTTATAAGGACATGAAGAATTTAAAAGTTCATTCCCTGGCTTGTGGATCTGGCCATATTCACTTCGTCCAGACACAGTACCATATTTTCTTCCATCTCTTTGTTTTCTTAGGTTGGAAATGAAAACAGCTGTTAAAAATAAGAGCACATGAGTCAGTCTTGAATCCCAATGTAGTAATTACAGTTTCCATCTCAGTTGGTAAAGTCCCTCCCAGTGTACTAAGTCCCATATCACAATCCCCTTGTGGGGAGAACGCTGCCAATGGTATTGTCCATTTTATAGCAAGACTTTAATTTTTGTTTTCCAAACCTCTAAGATTAAACATTAAAATACTTGCGAAGTCAAGAAAAATAACAAGGAAAAAATACTTCGATTTAAAAACTTGATTCTTCGTATCTCAAAATAATAAGAGATATTTATGACAAACCCACAGCCAATATCATACTGAATGGGCAAAAACTGGAAGCCTTCCCTTTGAAAACTGACACAAGACAGGGATGCCCTCTCTCACCACTCCTATTCAACATAGTGTTGGAAGTTCTGGCCAGGGCAATAGAAAGAAATAAAGGATATTCAATTAGGAAAAGAGGAAGTCAAATTGTCCCTGTTTGCAGATGACATGATTGTATATTTAGAAAACCCCATCGTCTCAGCCCAAAATCTCCTTAAGCTGATAAGCAACTTCAGCAAAGTCTCAGGATACAAAATTAATGTGCAAAAATCACAAGCATTCTTATACACTAATAACAGACAAACAGAGAGCCAAATCATGAGTGAACTCCCATTCACAATTGCTACAAAGAAAATAAAATACCTAGGAATCCAACTTACAAGGGATGTGAAGGACCTCTTTAAGGAGAACTACAAACTACTGCTCAATGAAATAAAGGAGGACGCAAACAAATGGAAGAACATCCCATGCTCATGGATAGGAAGAATCGATATCATGAAAATGGCCATACTGCCCAAGGTAATTTATAGATTCAATGCCATCTCCATCAAGCTACCAATAACTTTCTTCACAGAATTGGAAAAGAAACTACTTTAAAGTTCATATGGAACCAAAAATGAGCCCGCATTGCCAAAACAATCCTAAGCAAAAAGAACAAAGCTGGAGGCATCAGGCTACCTGACTTCAAACTATACTACAAGGCTACAGTAACCAAAACAGCATGGTACTGGTACCAAAACAGAGATATAGACCAATGGAACAGAACGGATCCCTCAGAAATAATACTACACACGTACAGCCATCTGATCTTTGACAAACCTGAGAGAAACAAGAAATGGGGAAAGGATTCCCTATTTAATAAATGGTGCTGGGAAAATTGGCTAGCCATAAGTAGAAAGCTGAAACTGGATCCTTTCCTTACTCCTTATACGAAGATTAATTCAAGATGGATTAGAGACTTAAATGTTAGACCTAATACCATAAAAACCCTAGAAGAAAATCTAGGTAGTACCATTCAGGACATAGGCATGGGCAAGGACTTCATGTCTAAAACACCAAAAGCAACGGCAGCAAAAGCCAAAATTGACAAATGGGATCTAATTAAACTAAAGAGCTTCTGCACAGCAAAAGAAACTACCATCAGAGTGAACAGGCAACCTACAGAATGGGAGAAAATTTTTGCAATCTACTCATCTGACAAAGGGCTAATATCCAGAATCTACAAAGAACTCAAACAAATATACAAGAAAAAAACAAACAACCCCATCAAAAAGTGGGCAAAGGATATGAACAGACATTTCTCAAAAGAAGACATTCATACAGCCAACAGACACATGAAAAAATGCTCATCATCACTCGCCATCAGAGAAATGCAAATCAAAACCACAATGAGATACCATCTCACACCAGTTAGAATGGCAATCATTAAAAAGTCAGGAAACAACAGGTGCTGGAGAGGATGTGGAGAAATAGAAATGCTTTTACACTGTTGTTGGGAGTATAAACTAGTCAACCATTGTGAAAGACAGTGTGGTGATTCCTCAAGGATCTAGCACTAGAAATACCATTTGATGCAGTGATCCCATTACTGGGTATATACCCAAAGAATTGTAAATCATGTTACTATAAAGACACATGCATAGATATGTTTATTGTGGCACTATTCACAATAGCAAAGACTTGGAACCAACCCAAATGTCCATCAATGATAGACTGGATTAAGAAAATGTGGCACATATACACCATGGAATACTATGCAGCCATAAAAAAGGATGAGTTCATGTCCTTTGCAGGGACACGGATGAAGCTGGAAACCATCATTCTGAGCAAACACAAGGACAGAAAACCAAACACTGCATGTTCTCACTCATAGGTGGGAATTGAACAATGAGAACACTTGGACACAGGGTGGGGAATGTCACACATGGGGACCTGTCATTGAGTGAGGGGCAGGGGGAGGGATAGCATTAGGAGAAATACCTAATGTAAATGATGAATTAATGGGTGCAGCAAACCAGCATGGCACATGTATACCTATGTAACACACATGCGTGTTGTGCACATGTACCCTAGTACTTAAAGTATAATTAAAAAAAAGAAAAGAAAAGTAAAAAAAAAAAAAAAGAAAAGCACATGGGACGGGGAAAAAATTTAAAAAAAAAAACCAAAACTTGATTCTTGAAACATGCTCTTTTTTCAAAACTTAATTTAGATTTTGACCAAATCTCTATGTTACTATTGGAAATATCAGTTACTGTTCCACATTCTTTTCTTCTCTTTTTTTTTTTTTTTTTTGGAGACAGGGTCTCTATTGCCCTGGGTAGGGTGCAATTGTGCAATCATAGCTCACTGCAGCCTCAAACTCCTGGGTTCAAGTGATCCTTCTGCCTCAGCCTCCTGAGTGGCTGGGACTATGGGCATGTGCCACTGTGATCAGCTAATTTTTTTTGTAGACATGTGGTCTCACTATGTTGCCCAGGCTCGTCTTGAAATCCTGGCATCAAGTGATCATCCGTCCTTGGCCTCCCAAAGTGTTGGAATTACAGGTGTGAGCCACCACCATGCCTGGCCACTGTTCCACATTTTTTAAAATGGAACTTCAGATGGACTTCATGGTATCCTCACTGTGAATAGTTTTCTTGAGCTCTTGTGGAGGCTAAGCCTTGAATTGTTTTCTCTTTTCTCAGTTCCTGAGGTTTATGATCTAATAAGCCAATCTCAAATGAGTCATCTACCACCTATTCATTGATTGTTACCTTTGAGAGCAGATTGATCCTCTTTTAGTTCTCTTTTAGTAATGAGAGCAGATTGATCCTCTTTTAGTCCCCATATCAACAATTTAGACTTTTACTGAATAATCCCACTGTCTAAAGCTGTGATGGTTCCTCCTCACCCCCCAAATCAGCTGCCTGCAAATCACTAATCTAATGTTGCTCTATAAATGTGCTACTGGCAGGAGAGCTTTGTGCCTTATAGGAGGAGAGTCAGGGAACTTGGCCTTTTCACTCACTTCACTTTCCCCATTTTATTTCCCCTTTCTAAGGCTTGATTATTTATTATTTGATTAGATTATTTCTGAAGTTCATTTCCCCATGAAGATTTCTATAATTTTGTTATCATTGTGTCCCCCAAGAGCCAATTTTATGTGCTGGAAATGAAGACACTGCATGCCTAGCATGGCTTATGGAACTCTGAGAAGGCTATTCAGCCCCAGCTCCCTCTACCACACCTTAAGTTCCACCATTAGATATTCATTCCTTGTGGTAGCATAGTACCTCTCAGATATGACACCATTTAAAATCTAGTATGTTTAGAAGGGCAAACCCATAAAACTAGTATGTGAGACAATATAGTATCATGGTTAGAGGCAAGCTCTGAGGTCAGACTACCTTTCACACCTGGACTGTGCCACTCACTAGCTATATGATCTAGGCAATTAATTCATCTTTGTGTGCCTCAGTCTCCTCATCTGTAAAATGAGGATAATAATACTCTCCTGGAGGGTTTTTGTGAGGTCTCAATGAAATCTGTAAAGTGCTTAGATGAACATTGTCCTGCTTTGTGTTAGCAATTACTATCTTCATTTGCATATATTTCCATGTTGTGTTGATGCATATTGTATTGAAAGCTGATACTGAGTCACAGAGAAATTGTTTTCTTGGGAAACTGGAAGGAGATACTTTGAACACAAGAGGCACTGTTAAGGGACGGCCTGTGTCACAGCTGGTAGCGTAAAGTCGCTGGGTGCCTGCGGGTGGATAGAGAAGCATGTATAAGAGACAGTAAGGGAGATGGGCCTCCTTCTAGTCCTAATCAGTATGCTCAGTAACTGATAGAATGTATCAGCTAGGACAATGAACAAGTAATGTGATGTACACCTGCAAATTAACTTTGAATTCAGTACTTGCTTACCTTTCTCTGTGTCTCATAATTCTATGCCTTGTCATTTTCAGATAATGCTAGGTCTCTGAGCCATTACACTTGAGGAGCTATGGGGAAATGTAGAGTGTTTTACCTTGCTGAATGTCCTTCCTTCTTTTCTTTAGATTACATGAAGCAGATGACATTTGAAGCCCAAGCCTTTTTAGAAGCTGTGCAATTCTTCCGACAGGAGAAAGGTCACTATGGTTCCTGGGAAATGATCACTGGGGATGAAATCCAGGTAACATGGGGCTAAAATTTTGGATTCTCTCTATGTTTGGGTATTTGGTTGATAGGAAGTCAGGGTCATTTTGTTAAACAATCAAACAAAAAAGTTGCAAGTATGGAAGATGTGGTTCCACAGGCCATCTCTCTTATGTCTGGAAGCATTGGTCAGGAAACTACCAGGCACCCCTGCAAAGACCACCAGACTGGGCATGAAATAGGGCAGCCAGAAACATGGCAACTACAGTGGAAAGAGCTGCCCCCACTGTTTTCTATGAAAATAATTACTCTTTTAAATTACCTCATGCTTCCAGACTAGAATCAAGTGTGAGTAGCGAGCAGTAGTGCAAAGTGCATGACAGGGCTTTAGCTAGGGTTAGCAAACTTGGACTTAAGTCATGCCAACTTATTTAACCTCTTTTAGTCTCAGATTACTCCTCTGGAAAAATTAAGAATAGTAATGTTTACCTTGCCTTGTGAAGTGCAGTTAGAGAAGTATTTGGCAAGCAGCTGTATTTATTGAATTATATGTAAACGAAGTAATGAAAAAAAACAAATTCAAAAAGCATTAGACAGTTTTCCATATATTGCATTTATCTTTTCTAGTTTTCTGTGCCCTGTAGTACATTATAATTTCTCATGATCCTGACTAGATGTCAGTCATGGCCTAAGCACTTCAGTGGGTTTCGTACGAGGGACGGTATTATAAATCTCCAAAGGAAACTGCTTTGTGATATGACCTCAGCCTCCATGATGACACCAGTCACATGGCTGCTTCAGCCAAGAACAGGAGGCTGGGTATGGGCATATTTACATAAAGTAACATGGTATTTCAGAATGCTACTTTTTTTTTTTTTGAGAGGAGTCTTACTCTGTCGCCCAGGCTGGAGTACAGTGGCGCAATCTCGGCTTATTGCAACCTCCGCCTCCTGAGTTCAAGCAATTCTTCTGCCTCAGCCTCCTGAGTAGCTGGGACTACAGATGCATGCCACCACTCCAGCTAATTTTTGTGTTTTTAGTAGAGACAGGGTTTTACCATATTGGTCAGGTTGGTCTTGAACTCCTGACCTCGTGATCCACCTGCCTCAGGCTCCCAAAGTGCTGGGATTATAGGCGTGAGCCACCGTGCCCGGCCCCACTAATTTTTTTTTTCCACATCTCCTAGGGTACCTCTTTTGGGAGCTAGTGAAATTCATTATTAGAGAACAATATTTGGAGGATGCTGAATGGTGCCTTGACTCTGTGTGGTCATTAAACATCTAATGCTGAAAACTCATGAGGGAGCTCTTCTTTATTGTTTCACCATATGAGAACATGTGTTTACCATTAGAATCTTCTCTTTCTCCCTTTTTTTTTCTTTCTGGTAGATTCTAAACTCATCTATTTCCCAACCTGAGACTTGCTTCTTCCAGAATTTTAAACAAGTCTTGAGTTTTGATATTTTGGGGAAGCACAGCCATTCATAAGTCTGAGAGAACCAAACAGTTGTGTACTTATGCCATAAAGAAAAACAGAAGTGTCAGAAGGGGAGGCTGAAGCATTTGACACTGGCTGGCCTGCCATGTAAGCCAACATAGTTAATAGATAGACGAGTAGTCAAATGCCTTTGCGTGATACTTGATAATGTTTGAAACCTAATGGTGTTTGTCTTGCCAATCTTATGAGATGGGTAGGGCAGTTATTATTATTATTTCAATTTTGTAAATGAGAAAACTGAGGGAAGCATATAACAGCGAAGTGACTTGCCTAGTCTCATTCATTCAACTACTATTTACTGAGCGCTGACTCTATGTCAGGCAATGTGCTGGGGGCTAGTGACCCAAAGATAGACAAGACAGAATGGTCCTGGCCCTGTGGAGCTGATAGTTTCAGGGTTACATGCTAAGTGGACAAATGGCAAAGGCAATGATGGCTTCTGCTCCTGGCCCAGTGAAAGACCAACACCAGCCATGGGAATATACTAAGTTACACATTTGTTTTTCAATAGCTCCTTGAGTTCAGCTATGCCACTTGCTTCATTTTTTTCTTTCACTTGAAAACGTATGTGAACTTACATTCCTCCATGATGCCATTGAAAACAGGTATTTAGGCCAGGCGCAATGGCTCACGCCTGTAATCCCAGTACTTTGGGAGGCCAAGGTGGGCAGATCACAAGGCCAGGAGTTCAAGACCAGTCTGGCTGACACAGTGAAACCCTGTCTCTACTAAAAATACAAAAAAATTAGCTAGGTGTGGTGGCAGATGCCTGTAATCCCAGTTACTTGGGAGGCTGAGGCAAGGAGAATTGCTTAAACCTGGGAGGCAGAGGTTGCAGTGAGCTGAGACCGTGCCACTGCACTCCAGCCCAGGTGACAGTATAAGATTCCATCTCAAAAAAAAAAAAAAAAAAGGGAAAAAAAGAATATAGGCATTTAATAAATCCTTTCTGGGAGTTGAGTTTGAGTTTGTTTTGGCTTTCGACTGATTGGGTGCTAAGTGGTGTAAGTTGGAAGAGACAGAAATGACTCATCCCTTGCCATCATGGTGAGACAAGACACAATAGAAAGCATGCAGAAGACAAGGCACATATGTGTGTGGGTATATGTATATGAGTCTCTATATAGATGGAGATTGTAAAGCATTTGTGCAAGTGGTCATAGTAAGCTCCTAGTTTTGCAGGATAAAAAACATTTTAAATGGGAAAGTGAAACAAAACAAAAAAAAAAGCAGAAAAGAGATCAGAAATCACTGGAGTTATCAAGTGTCCCAGTAAGAAGTTTCACAGGGGCTGGGTGTGGTGGCTCATACCTGTAATCTCAGCACTTTGCAAGGCCAAGGTGGGAAGACTACTTGAATCCAGGAGTTCAAGATTAGCCTGGGCAACATAGCAAGACCCTATCTCTTCAAAAAGTTTTCTAAAAGTTAGCTGGGAGTGGTGGTATGTGCAGGTAGTCCCAGCTACTTGAGAAACTAAGACAGTAGGATCATTTGAGCCCATGAGTTCAAGGATGCAGTGAGCTGTCATTTGTGCCACTGCACTGGGCAACAGAGTGAGACCCTGTCTCAAAAAAAAAAAAAGTGGTTTTGCTCCTCCCAGAATTTAAGTCTTTTGGTAGAATGACAGACTCATAAAATGTGAATGCTGGAGGGGCATTTCAGGATTATTTGTCCAGCAACCTCCAGGTGAGAAAAAGAACATTCAGAATAGTTGGCTGAATTCAGAAAGCTAGTCTGCTACAGAAATGCATTTTAAACCAGCTTGGAGAAGCTGGTAAAAGGAAATGGCCTCTAAAGCTTACTGTGTGGGGCCAGGTAAGGATTACGGTTCCCCACAGACTCTAAGACTTGGTGCATAACAGTAAAGCAGTGTCTAGCCTAAGACTCATGGAAAAAAGAGGCCAGGGGGCCAGAGAAGCTACCAAGTGGTTAAAGAAAATGGCATAGCATAAGTGAGTTTGAGAAAATGACATCTTTTGTTTAAAGCACTGGGTTTATTTGCATTTTTTCTTCCTGACTGCTAAGACCTTAATCATAACCCTGTCCTGAACCCCTCTACCCTAGGGGCCTGCATTCAGACTCTCAGCCTTGTTCCATTACCTTCGTAGTAATGACTCACACAGCAAGTATGGAAGGCCCTCATGGCGATGGTTATTTTAGGCAAGTGTCCAGGCAGAGCAACTATCTCAGAATAACTTGCCTGGCAGACTGTTAAGGTGAAAATATTTGTATGCCAGTAAAAACATCAACATATTTTCTACTTGTCAATATAAATTTATCAAATGAGATCATGAGGGAAAAGGCTTTGCAACTGTAAAGTATCTCTAGTTATGTTATATATTTATTATTTGCTTTTAAAATACCAAGATGGGCTAGAGAACAGCTCATAATTCCCACAGAACAGTTTCAAGACAAAAAAAAAAAAAAAAACTACTCACATTTTTTAGGCCTTGTCCATATGCTCCAGAGTTGTCTTTTGCTGAAAGATCTTAAGTGTGACTCCTTTTGAGTGGATTCTTTCACCCATGGCCACTCAGTAACACAAGGGGCCTGAGCCAGCAGCCTGATGAGACGGCGGGGCTTGCTTCAGGAAGGAGGGTAGTCTCCCCAGACCTCACACCTTCCTGACAGCTCAGCGTCTGAAAGGAGGCGCTGTGGTGTGGCCTTCAAGGGGTGATCCCAGGTTTGTTAGTTTTGATCAACCTAGTGATATGCTTAGTTTCTTATAGGAGTAATAGAATTTTTAAATCTCCAAGTCCCAGTAGTTAAGTATACAAAACACTCCCCTTGCCACCACCCCCCATTAAAAAAAAAAAAAAAAAAAAAAAAACTAAAGTGGTATTTTTAGGTCACTTATGTTAAAATTCAGAGGATACTGTTCCGAGGGGAGGAGCTAGGGAATTCCTTCATTAGTACAATTTATTTATTAGACTAGCTACTTTCTCTAGAAAAGCCCAAGAGCTTAGGACTCTGCTCGTGGAAGGCAGACCATGGTAGGGAATGCCAGAGTGGGCTCTGGGGAGGTGACAGGCAGCACTCGATCAGGGCAGGGTGGGGCTGAAGGTTGGAGGATGAGGATGGTTGTTGGGATGAGATGCACTTGAGCTTCAGCACCCACAGGCTCTGCTGCCCTGTGGCCATTTCCTGAGCCCCACTCCCTCACTGTATTAGTCCGTTTTCATGCTGGTGATAAAGACATACCCAAGACTGGGTAATTTATAAAGAAAAAGAGGTTGAATGGACTCTGAGTTCCACGTTGCTGGTGAGGCCTCACAGTCATGGCAGAAGGTGAAAAGCACATCTTACATGGCAGCAGACAAGACAGAGTGAGAGCCAAATGAAAGGGGAAACCCCTTGTAAAATCACCAGATCTTGTGAGACTTATTCACTACCACTAGAACATTATGGGGAAAGTGCCCCTAGGATTCAATTATCTCCCACCAAGTGCCCCCCAACACATGGGAATTATAGGAGCTACAATCCAAGATGAGATTTAGGTGGGGACACAGCCAAACCATATCATCCCTCCCCCCACCACCCGCCACTTGTAACCCACTTCCACCCCCTCTTTTTCCTCCCAGACATATTTCCTTTAATTCCTTAAGTTGTAAAATAAAACCAAATTTCTTGGAACATTGTGTGGGAAAGACAAGAAAACTATAAGCCCACCCAAATGGAACATTATTTTTCTTTGGCCTTTATATATAACATTTTCATATTTTCAAACCCGTTTCACACTTATGCTAAAATTCTAACCAATCTCTGCAAAAGGATGAATTAGGACAATTCTTATGACCCTTGAGTTTCATAATGTCAACCCAGTGATTTTAAATTCTGGCATTGGTCTCCCTTCCTCTTGGCTCACTCTTCGCATACCACACTTTGGGGAGATGTGTTCCAAACAAGAACTTATCCCATTGAGCAGGGTGGGCTGGTGGATTATTAATTACCTACTGAATCTATTAGGTTGGTGCAAAAATAATTGTGGTTCTTGCCCTTACCTTCAATAATTGTTGGACCTGCTAATTTCCATAGAGTTTTGTGCATGTTAGGTTCCTCTTAAATGCCACAGAAAATGGTGATTCATCTCTCGACTGCCCCCAGAGAATGGTGAAGAAAGGTCAAAAACATCCCCACCAGTGAATTACCAGGGCTAGTGGAAACTCTGTCCCCACCATAACCTTCGTCACCCCAGGCAGATCCACCTGGCAGATGACAGGAGCCCCACTTGCTGCCCTGAGCTGAGCACCTCTCCCAGCAACCCACAGGCACAGTGGGACTGGACAGCTCGTCCACCTCCACCCTGAGAGTGTTTCTATTTGGTTCATTGAAAGCGTTACACCCTGCCGTGACAGAGCCCTGATTAAAGGCAAGATCAAATGAGCTCATGGGCATTTCCACTAGCATGAGGCTGACCAGTGACCTCAGAGCAAATCTTCCTTAATTCCCAAAGCATAATTTGAATTTTTATGAGAAGTGAAAGGAGGAGGTCAGTTATTTTGGACAAACATTATTTCAAACTCAGAACAGATGCTTCAAGTGATTCCCTACTTTTCTGCCTGCTTCCCTTCCTAAAACTATGCTTCCCCTTTTGTAAATCTTAGTGTGCAGCCTGTGATTGCAAGCTGAGCTGTGGGCCTCGAAAGACTCACCGTGAAAGTGAATGTGAACAGCAAAGCTGCTGCAATTCAGGGGCAGGGGTAAAGAAGGAAGGGCCAGTAGCATGAGTGATTGTGTAGAATACTGCTCAGATTCACAGGAAATAGTTTAATTGAGCCAAGAAAAATTTTAGGAGCGATGTGGGAACACGCTTTTAAAACACTTGAAAATTTAGACACTCCTTCCCATATTCTTCTTTTATTTTTTCCTTTTTTTTTTTGTTTCAGTTCCCATTAATTATCTCACATCCCTCCTATAAATGTACCAAATATTTGATTGTTCCAAAATGTTGGTTATTCCCTTCTTTTCCCTGTTTCAAACTGTATCCAGCCTTATTAAAGATGCTTTTTGTAAGCAATCATAGTATATTAGGCAAGCCATGAGCAGATAATTGTTAACAGTATACAACAACTTCCAAACTCTTTTCTTCAATCAGAGAACACAGCTTCTTCTCTGATCAGAAATCAGAAAGCTGTATAAAACCCAGCGAAATCTTCATTTGCTTAGACTCTCAATTGCAGTAAGGGTTGACATTTCACCTGTAGCATGTTTTTTAACAACTTTTCACGAGCCAATCTTGACTTTCAGGAGATGAAATGGAAATGGCAAAATCATCAGTCTGGAGATCCACACTCTAAAAAGGGAACTGCTGTTCTTTTGAGAGATGCCCTCTCAATAGGGGTCACTGGAAGTTCCAGATGGCCCCCTGACTGCTAACTAATTTTAGGCATCAGGTCCCAATAGGTCTCTGGGTTTAAGGAAGTTAAGACCATACTAAAGGCAGAGAGGGCGAAGAGGAAATAATGAATTTTAGTTTTCCCACACCATAAGGTGTTTGTGCCAGGTAGCTATGTGTATCAACACCAGGAATCCCCCTCCTGGGAGCCAAGAGGAAGTTTCTCAAAACTGGAAGAAAAGGTGTTTCCCCACATCAATCCAGCTTTGGAGACATTCTATTAGTGACATATGCCCCTTTCCCCACCAAAATGAAATGTTCTGTGTGATAATAACATAGCTTTAAGAAAAGTAAGACAACGTTCTACATTTTTATAAAGCTCCATTTAAAAAAATAGTATTTCCAATTGTACGGTCACCAGAAGTACACAGTTATCAAAAATGCACACACTTCCCCTGGCATCTCCAGCATTGTCAGCTTTTTGTGTGTGGTCTGTTCTGGCATCTCCATTTTCTGCAGGATTATTTCCCTCCTTGCCAGTGCCAGCCTTTCCCTTTTTTCCTTTGGCATACCTTCTCTTCCTTCTTAGTAGGGGCCTTTTGGAGCTTGGGTTCTGGCTGTGGAGAAGCAGGTCTAGCAGACAACCTTGCCAGTCTTCTCTGTGGCTTATCCTTCAATGTGGCTGTATCTCCTGGAGCATCCCCTCAGCCTTTCTCCAGTGCTGGACGAAGGCACTGCATGGTGGGATGCAGTGATACCTGGGCTCTGGTCGGTCCAGGCGTCATTCTCACTTCTTCAAACTGCTGCTCCCTTCTTTTACTAAACATTAAAGAGGATGACAATGGGGCTCAGGGGACAGTGGGGACAAAGAGCATGAAGATACTTTGATACCTTGATCACGAAGGGGCTTAGGAGGAATGATAGTCCCAGGGGACACAGACTAAGACTCAAGCCACCAAAGCCAAGCCTAGCATTTCCTTCACAATTTTGCTGAAGATGTCCTTATCCACTATTGAAATCTTTCATTTTACTGTATGCCCTAAGTTCTTCTAGTTTGAAGGTGTGAAGTTTGAATTTGGGGAATTTGTTATTTACGTTGGGAAAACAACAAGGTGAGAATATCAGCAGACGTTACTATTCCTTGCAGATGTTTAAGAATGTTCAGCCTGTAAGACTGTCTTAGTTGAGATTTCTGTGGCCTCTGTAGTAGGTTACGCTATTAACCTATTATACTATTATTAAACTATTAGTCTGCTACAGAGTTCATCTGGTCCAGGCAGGGACAGCCAATCAGGACATCTTTAGTTGGCCTGATGCTCAGATGTAGCCATCACCGACTGACCAACTCTGGGCTGTCTTCTGCTGTGCAGATCCTGAGTAACCTGGTGATGGAGGAGCTCCTGCCCACTCTTCAGACAGAACTGCTGCCTAAGATGAAGGGGAAGAAGAATGACAGAAAGAGGACGTGGCTTGGTGTAAGCAATGGTTTTGCTCCACAACTGAGCTACTCAAAATGGAAACATTCCCTTCACTTTTCTCTTAGGGCATTTGTTGTTGTTGTTTGATATTTCCTTCCCTTTCCTTCCCTGGGTGTAGAAACGCCTACCTCCAACCTGCTCAGTCTCACTTACACGAAGACTAATCCAAACAGACTCCAACTCTGAAAGAAAAATGACAATGTATGTGCAGTTCTGTTTATGTTATGATGGTCTGTGATGAAGGCTCCTCCCTCCGCTTGACTCCATCAGCACTTACACATGACAGAGCCCTGATTTATGTGTTATTCCCTGTTGCAGCTCCTTGAGGAGGCCTACACCCTGGTTCAGAATCAAATTTCGGAAGGATTAAGTGCCTTGAAGGAGGAATGCAGAGCTCTGACAAAGGGTCTGGAAGGAACAATCCGTTCCGACATGGATCAGATTGTGAACTCAAAGAACTATTTAATTGGGAAGATCAAAGGTCAGTGGAGATAATCCATGGTCTTACTAATTAAATAAGCTGTATACACAAGGATCCACCACATAGCAGGAATGCATGGTTTCAGAGGACAATTAAACTTAAGAAATTGGGTGGAGGTGATCGCAGCTGCAACAGGAGCGTGCTGGAGGTACTATTGGGGGCCTGGGCCTTCCTGTGGCAGCTTCATGGACACAAGGCAGAGGAAGGTTTGTTTCTTGCCTTTGGCAGTGCCTGTGTATTCTGATACTGCCTGCACCCCAACCCCCATTGTAGCACCCCTGACACTGAGTTAGACTGGCTTCTGCTCCACCTCCTCTCTGCTGTAAGCTCTCAAAGAGCAGAGCCATGTCACCCTGGTTTACTCAAGTACACCCAGGGCCTGGTGTCATGCCTGGCATATACAGACTCAGCAAATATTCAAATCAATTAACACATAGATTTTCCTCTAACATGAAAGCCTAAACTTTTGGCTTAGAGTCATACCCAGTCACCCTACAAACCCAATAAATGTGGGTTTGTAGCCCCAACTCCAATGTTAGCCAGTCCATGCATACTTGGGGAGGTCACTCAACTTCTATTTAGCTCAGTGTCCTCCTCTGAAATTAGGAGGACCCACAGGAGTGGTGTTGGCAAACTGAAGCCCTTGAGCCATATTGCACCACCGCCTGTTTCTGTAAATAATGTTTTCTTGGCACACAGCCAAACACATTAACTTATGTATTGTCTGTGGCTGCTTTTGTGCTACAACAGCAGAAGTGAAGAGTTGAAACTGAGACCTTACGGACCACAAAGGCACAAGTATTTACTATTTGGTCTTTTACAGAAAACAGTTTGCCTACTGCCATGCAAGAGACCTTAGATGGCCTCTAAGGAATCCTACAGAATGAAATTCTATGGTTCTCCGTTCTATCTGGGGCCTCTACAGCCCAACAAACACACCATACCTAGTGACCTAGTGTCACTTCAGAGGAGAAGCTTGCAGGCTCATCTGTGATTGTTTATCAACAGTCTTGCTAGAGAGTTATCAGATTATTCACTCACTCACTCATTCATTCATTAGAAACTATTCACTATGTGCTTTCCAAGCGAGACAATGGAGTTTTAGCGTGACTGAGGAACACCCTATTCCTGTGCTCAAGAGGCTTAGAGTCTCGGGGCTGTCTGCTTTGTGGATTATCCTCTGTGGTTCAGGCCCCCTTTCCACTGCAGCCCAGCTTACTTCAGGGTTCTTAGCACAGGTCCTGCTGAGAGGAGGTTTGAGGAGGCACAGCTCCAGCACAGGTGTGTGTCTGTGTATCTCTGTGTGTCTATTTACGCCATCCTTTCCAAAACCAGCTCTACATTAACTTCAGAGAATTTGATGTTTTCTACTATCTGTGTCTCTTATTCCTCCATTAGCACAACTAGAGTTGACTATATATTGAAATACTTTGTACTACTTAAAACTACCAATGCTCAACTTCTGTGCCAAAATTTCTGCTATCTGGTGCTAAGCTGGGCTTAACCATGGCCATTCTCATGGCTGAAACTAAATCATCGTCCTTTGCCTAAATCTCTGTGGCTCCGGTGTATCTACTTATGATGGAAAAAGATTTTGCCCTGAATTAGTATTTATTTCCTAAAAGAAGCCATAAAAGGAAGTAATGATTGAGTCTTTTAAAATGGAATATCAGTGTTACAGCTCTTTTAGAATTTGTCTGGCAGGCTTTCTAGTTTTTTTTTCCAGAATGTCTCAAAAATAAAAAATAAATGAATAAAATGAAGTATCAGAAGCACATTTTAACCAGGCATCCAGTGCTCCACCTTTAAAACAAGGAAGTGTGCTTTAGGCTGCATTAGTAAAGGGCTTTGTATTTCTAAAAAAAAACCTGGGGAGTATTAAATGGTGATCTCTCTATTTCCTCCCATATGACTCTTGGGAGTAAAGCCCCAGAGCTTTAGTTCTGCTGCACAATTATTTATGCATTCAATAAGCATTTATTCTACTTCTGCTGAGTACAATGGCTGGAATGACTCAAAGAAGACAACGTGATTTTACAAGAAGAGGAGGATACAAAGCATGTCACAGATGCTGAGACAGAAGGAAACACATGTTCCTACCAGAGGCAGAACAAAGAGCACAGTGGTTCCCAATACAAGCATAGATCCCATTTCAACCTCAAGAAGCTACATGGGCGGCTCATAATGAGAGCACAGGTCTAGTGTCGGGGGACTGGAAAAAACAGTAATGCCAACAGGTACAATAAGAGTTAACAGTTTCCGAGTCCTTCCAAGAGGCCACTTCCAGAGTTGTAAGCACTCGTAATATAGTAAACTCATTTAATCCTCACCATAATTGCCTTTATGATCTCCATTTTACAGATGATAATATTGAGGTAGAAATTCAGTGACTTGCTGAGATTCCAGAGCTAGTTGTGGTAGAGTCAGGCTCCAAACCCAGGCCCTCTGTCCCTTGCCTTTCAGGCATCATCTGTCTGTTCAGCTCCTTCCTTCACTTCAGTAAGGCTTATGAATTAATGTATCAAACACATATGCATCACAGCAGCATCTCTGCATGCTTGAAAAATAGCAGCGCATACACAAATGGGACATGGAACTTATCCAGCCCGTAAGGAAACACCTGCAGACCCCAGCTCAGGAAGCTGTGTGGGAGTTCCAGGACGTTACGGTGAAATTTGAACTGGACCTTGAAGAGAGGAGTAGGATGTTTACGAACAGAGGTAGAGGAAGGAAGGCAAGGTAAAGGAACATTGAATAAAAGTGCAGAGAGGGGGTGCGAGCACACTGTGGTAAGTAGGCATAGAGGGAGAGTGGGCAGAGAGGAATGTTCCCTCCCACAGCCCTCCTGTGCCTATCTTGGCCCCACCCAGCAGGTGAAATCTGCCGTCTGCTGCTATATCTTTATTGCATATTACCCATGTTCAGCATTGTTCTGAAATTTCAATTAGATGCTTTTCAAATACTTCCTCTCTTTAAAGTTAATTAACTAATAATTAATTTATTCTCCTGACAAACAGTTTTATACTTCAGTGTCAAGCAAGCCATTTTTAGAAGACTCATAGATTGTGTCATATTTGGATCATACAACTGAAAGCATTTTTTCTTAATAATTCTATGACCTGTGTAATATTTTACATCCCAAATATTTATGAGTGATTTGTAATATTAATAGTATTAGTCATTTTGGATTCTTAGAATAAGAGGCCATGATCTGGTCCTGCACCACTCTGTGAAATATTTCTGCCAGTTGAAATAAGAATGAGGCCATTCATCTCACTGTAAGCAAATTCCCAAGAAGAACTTAAGAAAGACACTTGAATGTTAGCCCTGCTCCTGCAAATTAGGGTGTGATGTTTGTCCAGTAATCGAGCATCTCCAGGCCTCATTTTTTTCATCTGTAAAGTGGAGAGATTGGATACCAGCTCCACTTGTGCTTCTGTTTTCAGTTCTGTGATTCTATTGCAAGGCTCTGTGACCTGCCTCCATCCACAAAGCTAGCATTTCAGTCCACAGAGCAAGCTCAGGCTTCTTCCAGCTCTGGCCTCCTTCACTCCATTGCGGCTTCCTAGCTGATCCTGAGAATTACCTCTGCTCTGAAAACAATGCAGGTTTCCATGTCCTACCCAGACTGGACCAGGAGCTTCACTGTGCTCTCCCTCTTCTAAATCAAAAAGCAGTACTTTCCTCTGGGGAGTGGAATTATAGTGACATTTTTTCATTCTTCTTCATGATCAAAATGTACTCCACATTTTGTCACTAAGCAAGTCATCTTGGTCAGAAAAACCTATTGTGATTTTGTTTTGTCTTGTTTTAATCAGGGATGGGGACAGGAGGTAGGGGGACAAACTGAATGGAATTTGTTTCCATTGGCCCAAGAAAAGAATGTACTGGAGTTCTTAAAAGTATTTTGGTGGGGATGGGGGATAGAATTATATTGGGTGGTTAATTCCTAGAGAAATGAATTAAAACAATAAATTATGTTTTTAGAAGACAAACTATGCATATTTAATGATGGTGATTGACAGTAGATAGATGAATCACCAGCCTTTTCTTCTTTGTATGAAGAGTTGCATGTTCAGAGGGACCAAACAGAAAAATGCATTTTATCCCAGGGCAGAGGGAAGCTTGGGGAGTGGATAGGTTTGTTCCAGGTCTCAAATGGTCCAGTGGTTTTCCTTTCTTGTGACCACGAGCGCCGGGCTCATTGTGCTAGTCTATCATGGCCACTTGAGCTTGCGTTGCCTATTAAATGGCTCCGTGGGGCACCATTCAGCTCTGGTCTGGCTCCAGTGCCCACAAACCCAGTTTTGCCATATGTCACAGTTTTTTTGGCTATTTCCTACCTCAGCGATGGTGGCCCAGCCGGCGGAGAAAAGCTGTGTGGAGAGTGTGCAGCCATTCCTGGCATCCATCCTGGAGGAGCTCATGGGACCAGTGAGCTCGGGATTCAGTGAAGTACGTGCACTTTTTGAGAAAGAGGTGGATGAACTTAGCCAGAACTTCCAGAACACCAAAGACAGTGTCCAGCTGAAGGAGGTAGGATACAGAGCTGAGGAGCTGGGTGTGAATGGTCTGCCTGGCTGTGTTTTCCATGGGGCTTTATCTGCCATTTCTCCCTCCCTTCCTCCCTTCTTTCCTTCCTTCCATTCTTCTGCCCTACCCTCCACTCATCCAGCCTTTCTTCCGTTCATTCAGACCCCCCATTCATCCATCTATTCATCCATCCATCTGATAGTTTTATTGATGGTTTTCAAGTTAGAAAAATAATAACCTGTTTGTACAAGTGAAACAACATACTCAAATATATATAAAGGCAAACTTAATCACCATCACTGATACCCACTAATCCTAGTCCACCCCAGCCTCCTAGGCTACCCCCATTCCCAACTCCCTGAATTAACTAATAGAAATAGCTTGGTATATATTTTGCTATAGTTTTCTTTATTCATACAAGTATATATCCTCATTTGTAGAACATTGTTGGTTTGTTTTCAAAAATATAGACTCATGATATGAAATTTGATTAAAAAAAAAAACTTCAGCCAAATTAAATCTAAAAGAGTTTAATTGAGCAACAAACTATTTGCAAATCAGCAGCCTCTAGAATCCCAACAGATTCACAGAAACACTCCAGGGGTGCCTCATGGTCAGAACAGATTTATAGACAAAAAAGGTCAAGTGACATACAGGAATTGGAAGGGAGGTACAGAAACAGTGAGATTGGTTACAGCATGGCCTTATTTGAACACAGTTTGAACATTCAGCAGTCTATGAGTGGTTGAAGTATGGCCCCTGGGATTGGCCAACACTCAGCTATTGTTACTACTGAGTTAGGTTTTCAATTTTGTCTGACTAATAAGCTAGGTTACAGTTCATCCACAAGGACTCAAATATATAAGTAAGGAGTCCTTCTTAAGCCATAGTTAGTTTGCATTAACAATTCCCCCCTTTGCAAAGGATATGAACAGACACTTCTCAAAAGAAAACATTTATGCAGCCAACAGACACATGAAATAATGCTCATCATCACTGTTCATCAGAGAAATGCAAATCAAAACCACAGTGAGATACCATCTCATGCCAGTTAGAATGGTAATCATTAAAAGGTCAGGAAACAACAGCTACTGGAGGGGATGTGGAGAAATAGGAATGCTTTTACATTCTTGGTGGGAGTGTACATTAGTTCAACCATTGTGGAAGACAGTGTGGTGATTCCTCAAGGATCTAGCACTAGAAATACCATTTGACCCAGCGATGCCATTACTGGGTATACACCCAAAGGATTATAAATCATGCTACTATAAAGACACATGCACACATATGTTAATTGTGGCACTATTCAAAATAGCAAAGACTTGGAACCAACCCAAATGTCCATCAATGATAGACTGGATTAAGAAAATGTGGCACATATATACCATGGAATACTATGCAGCCATAAGAAAGGATGAGTTCATGTCCTTTGCAGGGACATGAATGAAGAGCTGGAAGCCATCATTCTGAGCAAACTATCACAAGGACAGAAAATCGNATTCTTGGTGGGAGTGTACATTAGTTCAACCATTGTGGAAGACAGTGTGGTGATTCCTCAAGGATCTAGCACTAGAAATACCATTTGACCCAGCGATGCCATTACTGGGTATACACCCAAAGGATTATAAATCATGCTACTATAAAGACACATGCACACATATGTTAATTGTGGCACTATTCAAAATAGCAAAGACTTGGAACCAACCCAAATGTCCATCAATGATAGACTGGATTAAGAAAATGTGGCACATATATACCATGGAATACTATGCAGCCATAAGAAAGGATGAGTTCATGTCCTTTGCAGGGACATGGATGAAGAGCTGGAAGCCATCATTCTGAGCAAACTATCACAAGGACAGAAAATCAAACACAGCATGTTTTCACTCATAGGTGGGAATTGAACAATGAGAACACTTGGACACAGGGTGGAGAACATCACACACTGGGGCCTATTGTGGGGTGGGGGTCTGGGGGAGGGATAGCATTAGGAGAAATACCTAATGTAAATGACAACTTGATGGTTGCAGCAAACCAACATGGCACATGTATACCTATGTAACAAACCTGCATGTTGGCACATGTACCCTAGAACTTAAAGTATAATAAAAAAATTAAAAACAATAATTATAATTCTGCCCTTTTGGTCATTTTCTCAATTTTGAGAGATTGACCAAAGCCTTAGTCATTGATGTTATTAGCACTATCATAAATGTACTTACATGATTTTGAAACCCACTGGGAAACAGCAGAACAGTGAGTTTTGCAAGGAGGGAATAAGGACTGAGTAGAGGGCACCTCCTTATGCTGGAACATTTACAGGAGAAAAACAAAACCTGGTCTGTTCTAGGATCTATGTGTTTTCTTAAAGTCCTAGCTTGATTATGTCACATTTAGCAGAAGTGGCTCTATTTTAGTTTGGTTTGGTTTGTTGGGGCCTAGTGCATGAGCTTAGTCCCAAATAATGGCCTCCCATTTAAAATTTTGTTTAAAAATAAGTCTCCCTTTTGAGCCAGGTTCTCACTTAGGGGAGAGTGTGACCAAAACTTAGGGCCTCAGCACCACTCTCAGTTACCATCATTTTGCGTTTCTGGTCTCGGCATGTCATTCATATAGGTTATGGAGTCCTCATGGTCGCATGTTTCTTTCAGCTTTTGTCATTTCAGTTGAAGAGGGACCATTTGATGTCCTAGAGATGGCTGCATGCGAACATTTAAAACCTTTGAGAGAATACGGCACCCAGGAAGACTATTATTATGACTACTGGGAGGATAATATCAAGAGTTTGGAGTATGCTCCTTACCCAGGGTCCCCATAAACCAAATCACCTAAAATTAAATATATTAAAGAATGAGCTAGATGAAGAGTCTACTCACTTGACTAGGTGGTCTTTTCATTAATCCCCTACAGCTGAATTTTTATAATCTACATATGATGTATTTCTGCATAGGCCACAAGTGTCAGCAGCTGCATAGGTACATTTCTGTTTAGCCAATTTTATTATTTAGCACAACTTTCACAAGAGAATTTAAAGTCTGTTGTGTAACAACAGCCTATAAAGTAGAATTTGCTGTAGGGCCTATTATGAGAGAGACATTTCTAATTATTGTCTTTTAGTCTAAACCATGGAGAAAGGACCTAACAAATGATGTCCTTCTAGAAGAGTGAAGGCCTCCTGGCAGTGTTCTCTTTAATCCATGATGCAGGTTAAGAGGAGTTTTGACTGATTATGAGGCAACGTATGTACCACTAAAGTTTCTCACCTACATTGGGCCTTAATCTGTCTTCTATTAAAGTATAAGGTTATTCATATATAAGGTTGGCTGCAAAATCCTTCACAGATAAAATTATACCCTATAAATGCACATAATAGACTCCCGTTTCATTTATATTGTTCATAGAGGCATGCACAAGGAAAAAGTATTCAAAGATCAGAGTCTTGTGAT
The DNA here is from genome assembly GCF_001698545.2 of Rhinopithecus bieti. Classification (NCBI taxonomy): domain Eukaryota; kingdom Metazoa; phylum Chordata; class Mammalia; order Primates; family Cercopithecidae; genus Rhinopithecus; species Rhinopithecus bieti. The sequence goes on along the minus strand of NW_016813373.1, from coordinate 3,677,857 downwards.
AGCAGAAGTCTTGATCCATGATCTTGGGAAAAGCTGTTCACATCAAGGATGTCATCTTCTTCTGGGGAGAAACTGTCCTGGTTAGTTTAACTTAAGGGGTCCAGTGGGTGTACAGTTCCAGGACTGTGAAGCAACCCTTCTCAGTTGTGAGATTATGAACCCAAGGTTCAAGTCTCCAAAATTTTGCTGTAGTATGGAGGGCAGTGACAGTCTTTCTCTGATGTTTTCAGAAGATATAATCTTCAGTTTCTAGATTATGAAGGGATTGTCCTTAGTGAACCATAAAAAGCTTTCTTTACCTGGTGAAAATACATTGTAGCATAATAATCTACTGTTATAACATCAGCCCTCTTGCTTGGGAAAGCTTTTATACAATTAGAAAACATACATTGAAGATGACAGTTGAATGAAATCCCTTTATAAATGTTTAAATGGCCCATCAGATAGCCAAATATACCTGAGGCTTTAATTTTTTTCCCAGGAATATGGAAGCAAATATTGGTTCTAAACTATTTCCATAATTTATAAGTTACCACATCAGTAGATTCAATTTAGATTATTTTATCTTTTCCATGACGAGTCATGGAATGCAGAACCTTTAATAATAAAAGCTTAAGGACTCAGGAAGGACAAGGTGGCCATCCTAGTTCTTCATGAGTCCATGCTTAACATTGAGCTTATGTCCTCTTGAATACCATTTGTTTCTCCAATTTAGGTGGACAGCACTGCTAACTAATGGGTTATCATAGGTAATTTGACTTAGACCGTGGAGTTCATTCAAATTGTATGTTTAAACAATTTTAGTATTGGCTGATTTAGCTTGATAATCTAGAGCTTGGTTTTGAAAGGTTTGTCAAATACCACAGGTTTTAAACATTGGATATTACAAAATAGAATCTTAGGTTACCTTCAGTCATTCATTTAGCCAAAATGATGATACAAAAATTTTTTAAAGGATGAAACATTACTCTGATAGAGAGGAGACCAGCTTTCCAAATAAGACCCAATGAAGATAGCATGAGGCCAACTGCCTGTCTCCTTTCCTTCCCTTCCCCCCCAACCTTTTCCTTTTGTAGTTTACTTAAAAGATAAACAAAACCTTTCATTGTCTTTTAATATTATATAAAATCCTTTTAAAAGAGAAAGCCAAATTTTATGTTTCTATTAGTGTATTTTAATGTTAAAGCTAGTTTTAATAACATTTTATAAATATATTCAATTTTAATTACTTTGACCATAAGGTAAGAGTTTTATAACTCATTAGAATTTTTTTTCTCAGAACAGAACAATGTTCCAAGAAAACTCTGTTGTGCTTGTATTCCAGTGTCCAATTTAGGGAATAAATAATGCCATTTTATTTAGCCAATATACTCACACATAGACTCTCTTACAGTTAATTTTTTATAAACCTTGCAGAACGTGTTCAAACCTTTAGCTTTATTTAATTTAAAACAATCCTTTAACCCTCTAACCTAGGCAAAAATTTATATTTCCATACCTTCTTATAATCTCTTACAAAAAATACATTTCATTCTCCTTACATACCTTGCATGTAAACCTATTTTTTTCAGTAGGCTCAGTTACATATTACAGTGTTAACTCTCAGCAACTTTTACTTTTGGTAAAAATCTTGTTAAGTAAGGGATTTAATTATGTACTAGGTGTGGAGCCTAAGACCCAGACAGATAAGGTCTGACTTATTCCAGCATCTAACTCCATGTGTCTCAGGCCTTACCTAGCTGTAAAGCAGGCAAACTGTACAGTTAAAAGTCAAAGTGGCAGTTTATGAGGCACCTTTAAATTGTACAACATTTCTGGCACAAATTCTTTTTAATAAATTATTTCACAACTTATACAGACCATGTATGACATGTTTAGACTTTCTGACTCGCCTAAACGTCTCTCTTTTTAAACATCCAGTCATTTTACTTTAGGACAAGAATTTACCATACAACATCCTCTCTTATATAAAATCTCTTTTCTTTATAACCTTCTTTGCATGTCTAGGGGCATGGTTAATTCCATGTATCCCCAGGCCTTATTTAGAATTTAAAGTCTCCAAAATAAATTGAACAATTTTCAAAAAAGTCAAAGTTGTTTATGACCTTAAAGCATTTAGCAAACCTATTATCTGACCTGCATAATTTAGACAAAATGTCTTTATTTTATCAATAATCTNGTATGACATGTTTAGACTTTCTGACTCGCCTAAACGTCTCTCTTTTTAAACATCCAGTCATTTTACTTTAGGACAAGAATTTACCATACAACATCCTCTCTTATATAAAATCTCTTTTCTTTATAACCTTCTTTGCATGTCTAGGGGCATGGTTAATTCCATGTATCCCCAGGCCTTATTTAGAATTTAAAGTCTCCAAAATAAATTGAACAATTTTCAAAAAAGTCAAAGTTGTTTATGACCTTAAAGCATTTAGCAAACCTATTATCTGACCTGCATAATTTAGACAAAATGTCTTTATTTTATCAATAATCTTTAAAGCTGTTTTCATTTCCCAAAAATTCCTGAAGTTACATGAACTAAAAGGTATTACAGTTTTTATTTTGCTTTCAAAATATTTGATGTAAGTGCTTATTTTTGTTTAAGCCAATTAATTAGAGTTCTTTTATATAAACATTATACACAACACATATATAATTACACAGACAGACAGAAGAACATTATACAGTAGTTGTAAGATTTCTCATTTGCTAGTTTTTTAGTTTCTTAATTGGTTATTGACTTTATGGTGGAGTCCTTGGAAGAATAGGGCCAGGAAAGGGGTCTCTGGTGCCTCCAGGCTGTTAGAGCTTGAATACCCACTTTTAATTAAGCTGACTTTTAACCATAGCACTCTTTAATAAAGTCTTTTTAAAATTTCTTTTTAACCAATTTTAGCCAGGCCAAATGGCTGATTATTTCTGGCTTTTGAAATTTACCATAGTAGGTAATCTCGCAGATGCTCAGAGAAAGGAAAATTTAAGATAGTCCATGGAGGATAAGAGACTAGACAAGGTTATGCAGATATTCAACCAGAAAGAGTTTGCTTCCTAAGCAGGGAATTGCACCTGGACCACTAGTGTGAAAGGGCAAAACCTTAGCTACTGAACCACAGCATGGGGTAATCTCTACTGCCCTTCCCAGAAGGAATCTAGAGTAGTTAACAGTGAGTTTGCAAAGGCTTTTAACTACTCAAGATAATTTTTAGAGCTAACTATGACATAAACCCTAAAATTCCTGTTCCCTGGAAGGCAGAGACCAAGAGAAAGTACTGCTATGTGATTACAAAGTCAAGCTCCTAAGAACATAAAACAAGATGGAGATAAGCGGTGATTTTTACCATTCATTCAACTGTTTTTACAGAGAGAGAAGCCAGAAATCTGACTGGTAAGAAATTCTTACCTTTTGGCCAGCATGCCAGGCTCTGGGCTCCCTTTCCCTGAGTGGCTTTAGTGACCCAGCTTGCTGCACCATCACGCTGGGGTCCAAGCCGCATCATAAAGGAAAATTATTTTTTTTCACTCTGGCCAGAGCAAAATAATAAAACATAGACATTAGCCACTCTGCTTAGCACCCAATATCAAACTGGCGAGGCTTAAATTTGCCCTCAGATGGCCCTCCTCATCTTTAATCAAACCTCCAACTAGGAATTTCAAGGCGCGGTCTCTGGGCAAGATGGTTGCCCTGAGTAACGGAAAAGATATGAAAGGAAAATAAGATGAAGGAAAGTATTGCCTGTGGCATTGTGCAGAAGGTGAAGAGCTCAGGGAGGCCAGAGCAAGACCCATTCATTTCAGTGACACTGAAAAGTTCTGATGGCCGCTAGTTAGTAGCGAAAGGATCTTTTCCAGCAGTCTCATCAGCTCTCAGGTTTCCCTCTTTTTGGGGAGGGAGGAAAAAGTTCCCCATGTCCCACGATCCTGTACATGCCTAATCCTGTCACCCACAGCTATCAGCAAAGAGTGTAAGGCAGATTATTCCAAAGAGAATAGCAGTTGACATCCCATAGTGCCAAAACCGTTCCTAGCCAAAAGAGACTTTACTGAGAGCCCTCATTTTAAAAATGTACTTCAGTGCAGCCAGGCACAGTAGCTCACGCCTGTTATCCTGGCACTTTGGAAGGCCAAGGCGGGTAGATCACGAGGTCAGGAGATCGAGACCATCCTGGCTAACACGGCGAAACCCCGTCTCTACTAAAAATACAAAAACGTTAGCCGGGTGTGGTGGCGGGTGCCTGTAGTCCCAGCTACTCAGGAGGTTGAGGCAGGAGAATGGTGTGAAACAGGGAGGCAGAGCTTGCAGTGAGCTGAGATCCCGCCACTGCGCTCCAGCCTGGGCAACAGAGAGAGACTCCATCTCAAAAAAAAAAAAAAAAAAAAAAAGAAAGAAAGAAAAGAAGGAAAGAAAGTACTTCAATGCATTGTTGTTCATTTGGAACATTCCACTGTAAGTTATCTTTAGTAAGATTTTGCTGTTTCTGTAAGACTTCACTGCCTCCCAGGCCTAATGTGTAAGCCAGAAGGAACTTAGTTTTCCAGAAATTAAGGAGCCCATTTCTGTACCCTAAAATATTGCTTTACCTCAGGCTCTCTTGAGTTAACTTAGCCAAGATTTTTCCTACCGTAAGCAGCGAGCAAGAAAAAATGAAAAAAGGGGTAAGAACACAAGAAATCCCCTTATGGAATTTTCAAAAAGCCAAATTTTAGTAACCCGCTGCGAATATTACGTGCTTCTACCAGTTCCTTTCTGACCCAGTCAGATATAAGAGGCCTCTAACTGGATTCCAAGCCAGTTAATTCCGTGGATCAAATCTGTTCCGCGGACCCATGGACCCAGTCCAGTTTCTGTCATAACTACAAACCCAGTTTGGATCAGAAACTTGCTCAAGGAAACTCAGAGAACTCAAAACACAAATCCATGGAGCTCCAAAACCCTAGAGGGAGCTTACCCGCGATCCCCAGCCTCTTTGAGAGATCAATGGACACAGGTGGGACCTGCAGGTACCTTGTGTGTTCACTCAGCTCTCCTGGGGGTCACTAGAAGCTCCACTTCGGATCCTGCTTCTGACACCATCTGATAAAAGAAAAACTTCAGCCAAATTAAATTTAAAGGAGTTTAGCTGAGCAATGAATGATTCACAAATCGGGCAGCCCCTAGAATCACAGCAGATTCACAAAGTCTCCAGGGGTGCCTCACGGTCAGAATAAATTTACAGACAAAGAAGGTAAGGTAATGTACAGGAATCAGAAGTGAGAAACAGAAATAGTGAGATTGGTTACAACTCGGCATTTGCCTTATCTGAACACAGTTTGAACATTCAGCAGTCTATGAGTGGTTGAAGTATGGCTGCTGGGACTGGCTAACACTCAGTTATTGTTACAGGTGCATACTACTAAGTTAGGTTTTCAGTTTTGTCTGACTCTTACAGTTTATCCACAAGGACTCAAATATAGAAGTATGGAATCCTTCTCAGGCTATATTTAGTTTGCTTTAACAGATCAATATTTCTCAAAGTATAGTCCCCAGACCAGCAGTGTCATCATCACCTGGTTGTTTAAAATGCAAATTCTCAGGCCCCACTGATGATCTGCTAAATCAGAAACTCTAGGGGTAGTGCCAGGAGTTTGTTTAACCAAGACCACCAGAGGTTCTGGTGTACCCTACAGTTTTAAGAATCACTGACAAAGATACAAATTGGCAGTTTGGTTTTATACTTGACATATCGTGATGAACATCCTTACAAGTCAGTAGATAAAACCAGATGCCTCTATTTCTTTTCCTTTATTCTTTATGCATATGTACACATATATAATTGTACATTAACAGACTCACTTTACAGATGTTTTGGGGTTTTTTATTGCAGCCTGTTTTGTTTTACTTGTCTTCATTCTCCCCCTTCCCCAATGCCACCACCTCCCCTCAAGCAACTCGTGTCAACAACTTAGCATATGCCATTCTATATTTTCCCCATTCCCATCTAACACATAAAACACACACTTAGAGGCTAGACTTTAGATTGCCTGCTTTAAGAAAAATGGGATTATATTTTATATATTACTCTGCTTATCAGTTTCTCATCCAAAAATACCTCATGAAACTGTTTCCAAGGTAACTGTTTTAGCTCTAAATCTTTCTTTGTAATGGCTGCATGATATTTCATGTATGGATACACCATGATATATTCATTAATCTCACTATTGCTGGCATTATGAATAAAGCTGTAATAAATATATATATTTATATACATATATATGTACACACACACACACACACATACACGCACGTATACCCTGATGTGTTTATTTCTGTAGTATACATTCCTAGGACAGGATTGCCAGGTTGAAAGTACATTTCTCATGTTAAAAAATGTTTCCATTGCATTTCAAAAAAAGGATTTAAATTTTACATTTCCACTAATTGTGTATGATAGGGGCTTTCTCCCCCATATTGCCATCAGCAATAGGTGTTATCATGTGATTAAACTTTACCAATCTGATAGGAGCAAAGTGGGAACCCATTTTCCCTCTCCTGTCTTCTTAATTGATATTTTAAAAAAATAGACACATTCCATTTTGTGAGGAGCTGCAAGTTCCCCAGCATGCTTTTGATCCTTAATTCCACTTCAGTGGACCTCTCCATAACTCACTTCATAAAGGGAGCAGTATTTTCCCTTTAAAGCATAATGAGAGTGGGCCCTTTTAAAATTCCTGTTTAGAGAAACCTAGAAATCTAGATTATCTCTTCTGCATGAGCTGAAAGTCAGACAGTGCATCCTATATTATTCATATGTACCCTGCCTCATTCCCCAGTTCCCTCTAGACCCTCCATTTTCGGAACCTTTCTTTCTGCCTTCTTCTGCTCCACCCATTCCCCTGTTTATTTTAAACCTCCAGTATCCCCTTTAAAAAATGATTTTAGGCCGGGCGCGGTGGCTCAAGCCTGTAATCCCAGCACTTTGGGAGGCCGAGACGGGCGGATCACGAGGTCAGGAGATCGAGTCCATCCTGGCTAACACGGTGAAACCCCGTCTCTACTAAAAAATACAAAAAACTAGCCGGGCGTTGTGGCAGGCACCTGTAGTCCCAGCTACATGGGAGGCTGAGGCAGGAGAATGGCGTGAACCCAGGAGGCGGAGCTTGCAGTGAGCTGAGATCTGGCCACTGCACTCCAGCCTGGGCGACAGAGCGAGACTCCGTCTCAAAAAAAAATAATAATAATAATAATTTTAAAATAAGCTTGGAAAACAGAATGCATTCTGTTGCGACATTTGTTGATAACACTTTAGGGCTTTAGCAGGTGAGGTCTGATGCTGGAAGCCCAATGACCTCATTGATTGAGTGCAAACTAGAGTAGGAGGGACACCAGTTCTTCAAACTGGATACCTCTCCCAGTTCAGGGCTCTGCCTCTCCACTTCCCATCCCTTAGCACCTGAAGCAACCTATAGCAGAGGGAAGCCCTGTGGGCCCTGGCTGAGCCTCATACAATTGTGAGAAACTCTGGCTTCCCTTCCAAAGTCCAGGAGTTCAGGGAGCATCCCGACCTCCCTGGGGTTTTTTGAGAGGAGTGTCACTCACTAAAGAAGATTTTGGAAGCCTGGGGGCCCAGCAGCAACCATGTGTCAGAGCCTACCTGTCTGGTTCTTGAGCTCTGGAAGTGGGAGCTTGGAGTTCATCAACAGCTTACAAAGACTGGAGTACCCCTGGGTGCACCCCTGGGTCTTCCTGTCATCCAGTTGGTGTTTCTCCTGGTTTCTGTCCTACCATTACAGCTACCCTAGGAACCCACTGCAGGAGGAAAATAAGACAGTTGAAGGTATCACAGATGTAGGGATCTGAGTAGTGATTCACTTTAACATGCATTTGATTGTTTAGAATGTATGTAATATGCAATATGTATGCAATACCACTCCTCGATCTGAGGGTGTTTAATGTTTCACTTCACCAAAATGCAGCATCTAGACCAGCTTATGAATCTTCCGCTGCATTCCGTGAAGATGGAACCTTGTTATACTAAAGTCAACCTGCTTCACGAGCGCCTGCAGGATCTCAAGAGCCGCTTCAGATTCCCCCACGTCGATCTGGTGATTCAGAGGACACAGAACTACATGCAGGAGGTGGGTGTGGCAGGGGCATCCCTGGTGGATGAGGGTAAACAGAGAGCAGAGAAACGGGTGCTGGCCAGTGAGACCGGCTGCTGGTGTAGCTGAGGGAAATGTGTCGCATCTCTTTAGCCATCATGTTGAGGGAGGACATGTTCAGTCCCTCCACTGGCTTCATCTTCCTTCCATGTAGGTGAACATCATAGACAAGATATAGCTCAGAAAAATAAAGTAGCATTAATTGATAACTACTCGATTTGTCAAATCAGTGCTTTAACCTTGGCTACATGTTGGAATCACCTGGGGGAAATACTGATGTCCAGGCTGGAGTGCAGTGGCACAATCTTGGCTCACTGCATGCAACCTTTGCCTCCCAGGTTCAAGTGATTGTCTTGCTTCAGCTTCCTGAGTAGCTGGGACTACAGGCATGTGCCAACATGCCTGGCTAATTTTTGTATTTTTAGTAGAGATGGGGTTTTACTGTGTTGGCCAGGCTGGTCTCAAACTCTTGACCTCAAGTGATCTGCCCACCTCAGCCTCCTGAAGTGCTGGGATTACAGGCATGAGCCACCACACCCAGCCTATATGGCTACTTTTTGATAGAACGTCCCTACCCTGATTCCTACTGCTTCTAATATGCAGCCAGGATTGAGAACCACTGGCTTAAATTAATTCCCTAATGTAATTAAGAGCAAACCAATCAATCAATCAATCATAGCTTCATATTTGAATTTCTTGAGTCTGCTTGACAGGTTTCTTTCTTTTTTTTTTTTTCATAAGGAACCTTTTCCCCAGTAACAGGAATGAATAGCACAAACTCCTTCCATATTATGGTGTTTCCTAAATGAACAAGGGGTGTGGTCATCAACACTCTAAAGGACACCATGCCATTTCACACAGATATTCTGAGGAGAGATTACTGTGGGCCAGACACTGTACCAGATCCCACTTCAGGGAGCTTGAGTGAGACAAATTCTTAGATAAATTCACTACGGTGTTGAAAGTATGATAAAGGTATATATTGTGGCCAGGCACAGTGGCTTATGCCTGTAATCTCAGCATTTGGGGAGGCCGAGGCGGGTGGATCACTTGAAGTCAGGAGTTTAAGACCAGCCTGGCAATTAGATGTGCTGCCTCAGGGTCATGGGATATGTAATAAGAACAGTTAATTTCATGAGCATGAGCCCACTGTTACACTTTCTTTGCTGTGACATTTCACTTTTTATAAGATGCAATGATTTGGGAATGATGTTGGATAAGGTATTCTGTGAGTCAGCAGCAATATTGTGGTGCCGGCAGAAGCAAATAAGAGAATGTATTGTGAGGCCGGGCGCGGTGGCTCAGGCCTGTGATCCCAGCACTTTGGGAGGCCGAGACGGGCGGATCGCGGGGTCGGGAGATCAAGACCATCCTGGCCAGAATGGTGAAACCCCGTCTCTACTAAAAAAACACAAACCTGCCCGGGCGGGGTGGCGGGCGCCTGTGGTCCCAGCTACTCGGGAGGCTGAGGCAGGAGAGTGGCGTGGATCCAGGAGGTGGAGCTTGCAGTGGGCTGAGATCTGGCCACTGCACTCCAGCCTGGGCGACAGAGGGAGACTCCATCTCAAAAAAAAAAAAAAAAAAAAGAGAGAATGTATTGTGAATAAAGACAACCAGGTTTCTCACTGTGGAAAAAAAAAAAGTGACAAGGAAAGGGAGAAGCTGGATTGAACCTACAATGTTGGATTATAATGGAATTTATTAGTATGAACTCGTGGCTTCATGTGTGTGTGTATGTGTGAGTTAGTATACATACATACATTTCCCAGCTCTGTCTGCTGGGAGGGCCTAGGAGTAATGATACCCCAGTAGCAATGAGCATACCTAGTACCTAGGTCTTGATTTCTAAATATCATTCTCCAATAAAAGGAAACAAAAATCCTTACAGAAATTATTGATTCCACATACCTGTAATCCTAGCCTTTTGGGAGGCCAAGGTGGGTGGATCACCTGAGGTCAGGAGTTTCAGATTAGCCTGGGCAAACCCCGTCTCTACTAAAAATATAAAAATTGGTCGGGCGTGGTTGTGCGCTCCTGTAGTCCCAGCTACTCGGAGGGTGAGGCAGGAGAATCACTTGAACCCGGGGGGTGGAGGTTGCAGTGGGCCGAGATCGCTCCACTGCACTCCAGCCTGGGTGACAAAGTGACACTCCATCTCAAAACAAAAGACATTGTTGATTCCAGTACTAGGACACGAAAAATACAACATGACCCTGGGACATTTTTGTGTACCAGGAAGTAAGGACATAACTAAAAAAAAAATGATAGGGCAGACAGAAAGGACACAGGACCACCCTGAAGGTGTTCTCAACAGCCAAAGCTGAAAAAATTTGAGCACCAAATTAAATTATAATAGTACCGGAATAAAACCTACCAAATAAAATATTCGCGAGTCCATATTTATATAAATAATTGAATAAATAAATTAATGGTAGAAAAGAGACAGGAAACTTCTCCTTACAGAATTCCAATTAATAAATAAAGAGCGAATAAGGGAAATTTGAAAATCACTATTAGAACACCACAGTAACAATTTTTACATGCCAGATCTACTGACGTATGCTGAAATCAACAACAAAAGTTTGAGGAGTAACAGGGTATTTCTACCATCTAAAAGTATCTGCAATAAGCAGGCTGGGCGCAGTGGCTCAGGCCTGTGGTCCCAGCACTTTGTGGGGCTGAGGCGGGTGGATCATGAGATCAGGAGATCCAGACCATCCTGGCTAACACGGTGAAACCCCGTCTCTACTAAAAAAAATACACACACACACACACACACACACACACATATATATATAAAATCNACACACACACACACACACACACACACACACACACACACACACACACACACACACATATATATATATATAAAATCAGCCGGGCGTGGTTGTGGGCACCTGTAGTCCCAGCTACTCTGGAGGCTGAGGCAGGAGAATGGTGTGAACCCGGGAGACAGAGTTTGCAGTGGGCAGAGATCGCACCACTGCACTCCAGCCTGGGCGACAGAGCGAGACTCCATCTCAAAAAAACAAAACAAAAGAAAAGAAAACAAAAAAGAAAGTGTGTGGCACATCCCCCTTCACTCTTTCTCTCCTGCCGCCATGTAAGATACGCTTTGTTTCCCCTTCACCTTCCGCCATGATTGTAAGTTTCCTGAGGGCCTCCCAGTCATGCTTCCTGTTAAGTCTGTGAAACTGTGAGTCAATTAAACCTCTTTTCTTTCTAAATTAAAAAAAAAAAAATAAATAAAAAAAAAAGACCAGCCTGGCCAACACGGCGAAATCCCATCTTTACTAAAAATACAAAAAAATTAGCCGGGCATGGTGGTGTGCACCTGTAGTCCCAGCTACTCGGAAGCCGAAGCACGAGACTCGCTTGAACCCTGGAGGCAGATGTTGCAGTGAACCAAGAGTGTGCCACTGCACTACAGCCTGTGTGACAAAGCGAAACTGTGTCTCAAAAAAAAAAAAAAGTATATATTGGATGCTTTGGGATCACGGGCTTGGGGAAGAAAGGAGCTTTTTTTTTTTTTTCATAAAAGTTATGGACAGGATTAAGTGATACATTTTAGCTAACCCTTGAGTTGTGAGGGATGAAAGAGGAAGAAGGAACAAAATTGGGCAACAGTTTAGCAGAAGTCTCTTTCGTAATACTGGACCCTGGTGACTGGAACACAGGCAAAGGTGCAGAGAATAAGATACCTGCACTACTTCTGCTTTCTGAGTCATGAGCGTGTCAGCCACTGTCCCCACCCATCCCTGACCTTCCTGCCTTCCCAGCCCTGCAGAGAGAGGGAGAGATATGCTGCGGAGGGCTTTACATCCACTTAAAAGTGGAGGTGCAGCCAAAAACTAGTTGAAGAAGGCTCCAGCCTCATCCCTTAGTCAGTGGCTGCAGGTATCAGAGAATAGAAGAGGAGTACCCACAGGAGATGACAGAACGCTTGCTCAGTCCCATGGCCTTGGGTTTTCCAACTTCTTCCTGTTCCCGCTGTGGCCACGTGAACATTTGTTTCATAGTCTTGGTGATGGGGTCATGTTGCTCTGGGTCACCCCCAGAGTAACAGCCGAGGGGACTCATCTCTGATGGCTCCTAGTCTCCAAGCCCACTTAGCCAGGCCAGTGGTTGGTGATCCCAGCCTCTGACTGTTGTCTGTTTCTGTGTCACTTCTGCTTTCTAGCTAATGGAGAATGCAGTGTTCACTTTTGAGCAGTTGCTTTCCCCACATCTCCAAGGAGAGGCCTCCAAAACTGCAGTTGCCATTGAGAAGGTTAAGCTCCGAGTCTTAAAGGTAAAACCGTTCTCTTGTTTGTGGGAAGCATAAAATGAGAACGTGACCCCTGTTTCTTTTGTGAAATGGAAAATACCATGTTTTCTCCTTCGCTCTAATCTTTCCCCACTCCTTCCTCTCTGAAGTCCAGTGACTTGTCAATCTGCTGCGATTTCTCCAGTGTGACTTCCATGCCTCTTCTGCCATCTAGTGACCACTGCTAGTCCTCAGTATCATTACCCACAGCTAGAGGCCCTGTGTCCCAGCTTTCATAGAGATAGAACTCGACAAACATTTATTGGCTGTCCACTATAAGTATTGTATGGGATGTAAAAATAGGCAAGGCACAGCTTCTTTCTTCAAAGAGGTTACAAATATAGTAACATCCATTAAACTGGCAAATATTTTATTGAAAAATCAAAACCTCATGGCAAAGGAAATACTCCAAGGAAAAGAAACCTACCATATGAAATTGTTTTAAATGTACTTCAGCTAAGTGTATATTAAAATAGTTTTAATAATAGGAGCTTGCGCATATGTTATATTTTAAAAGCTTTTACTTGATCCCTACAAGAACTTGTGCATTCACTAGAATATGCCCCCCTTGTACAGATGAGGAACTGATTCTGTAAAAGCTAATATGACTTAATTAAGCTCAACAGGCTGGTCAATGGTGAGTTTAAGGATAAATGATCATACACCTAGTCCACTGATTTTTTTTACTGCTTTCTAGTTATCCTAAACGGTGCTTTGGAACAGAAGATCAAAGTCCCACAGAGCCTACGGGTGATCTCTGAATTTCAGACTTGATCTTGATGCTTCACAAGCAAGAGGAAACTCTAGCAACCAATTCACTGATATTAAAAATGATACTGATCATGGTAACACACATAATAATGAAATTGCAATGGAACTAAAAAAAAAGATAGTGTCAGTGTCAAATGCTTTAGCATACAGAAAGAAAGGAAGAAAAAATGTAGAAAGGTGTTCAAATATTAGGACCACAGGTTTGAGAGAGATTTTGAGTGCCTTTAGTTCAACTTCATGTTCAGTGTTCAGCAGCTTCCCTCAAGGGGTGATCCCACTCGTGCTCCGACACCTGCACTGGCAGGTTGCTTTTTGCCTCTCAGGATAGCCCATTTGAGTTCTTGACAGCAAGAACATGCTTTCTTATGTTAGACCAAAGTTCTCACCACTGGTCATTCCAGTTCTACCCACTTCATTCAGAACCTTCTTCCACGTGGCAGCCTTTGGTTGTTTGAATAAGTTATAACTTGCCCTAAGTTATTATCTCCAGTATAAACACCTTGGTCTCTTTAACTGTTCTTCACTTGGCCTGACCATTCTTCTCACTGCCTATGACTGTACTCTGATTTATCTGTGATCCCCTTGAAGTGAGATCTAAAATTAAATCCTGGTCTCCATGTTGGGATGTCCAATGCAGAACAGAGAGAATCATCATCTTTCTTGTGCTGGATACTGAACTTCTTTGGTTAACATATCACAGTGTTTATGGAGCCACTAGCCAGGCCTTCTCTTCCCTTGTGGAAATCATTACAACCCACTGACCCTGCTTTGAGGATGTGGAGTAATAGATGATCATGGACCTACCTGGGACAGGAGTAATAAAGTACAAACTCACCCCCCAATTCTATCCGCAACTTCTTTATAATGCAGAAGTCACCACTCTGTTTTGATCTTGCCTCAGTTTCCACACCTGTAAAAGGTAAGAGTGAGATGGATCATTATCAGTTATAACCTGTGCCTGCAGTGTGAGGGGATTACATGGAAAGATCTCTGAGGCCTTGGAAATACAAGAGTTCTCAGACATTAGGGGAAAAAGAGAGGTGAAGTGGGTGGGTGAGTTTTTTGCACAAGCATAAGTCAACAGATTGTAATGTAACTATTTAACATATGTTTCTTTATTGACAGCAATATGATTATGACAGCAGCACCATCCGAAAGAAGATATTTCAAAAGGCACTAGTTCAAATCACACTTCCCACCGTGCAGAAGGCACTGGCGTCCACGTGCAAACCAGTAAGAGGATGAGTTACCCTAAAGAGCTTGCTCTTCTTACCTCTGAAGTTCAAACAAGTTCTTTTGTGATGTGTACTGGCAAACAGCAGACTGGACCAGGGAGGGATTGGCAGACATTTTTGTAAATGGTCAGATAGTAAATCTTTTAAGCTTCATGGACTGCACTATTTCTGTTGCAACTATTCAGCTCTGCCATTGTAGCACACAAACAGCCATTGACTATATATAAACAGACTTTATTTGCAAAAACAAGATGCTAGCCAGATATGCTGACCCCTGTACTAGACAAAATCTCAAAAGGCAGTGATCTGAATTTGAGTCAAACTAGGGGTTGACATAGAATACCTAAGGATACCGGTGTTCCTCATTATAGTATGACTCGTAGGTCCAACATGTCCTCTGAAACTTGACCATTGCGTCCAAAAAAGATCTTAGCTAACATGATTACAGGATATGTGTTCTGTTAAACCCAGCAATGTTGTTTAGCGAAATCAATGGAACCACTTAAAACCTCTACAAACATTGAGCATCCAGTGAGAGCCATGATTACGAGGGTGTGACTTCATCTGTAGAGCAGAGCAATGGGCCAGCAGAGACTGAAAACAGCTCTGCGAGGTTTTATTTATATCCTCATGGTACAAATGAGGAAACCTGTGTGGTTAAGCCACTGAGCCAGGGCCACAGACCTGGTGACCACCAGAGTGTGAACCCGGTTCACACTTCCCTGTAACATGATAGGCACTCAGGAAATTGTATCAAGTACTGCTACCACTATTATTATTACTACTTCTGCATTTCAAAAATGATCTATTAACCTGGAACAAGGCCTGCTCCCTCTTGGAGCAAATGATAAAGAGGTTTTTGGCAGCTCAGAGAGTCTCCAAGCACTGGAACATTAAAATCCTTTGCATGAGTTATTTTACCGCAGACATTTCTTTGGTCATTTTTATAGTCTGTAAGTGTTGTTTTTCTTCAGATCATCATCAGCATATTAGATGTATTTGGCATTTATTTCTGGGGCATAGTTCTTTAATAGGAAAGGATTTGATTAAGCCAAGGGATTGACCCTTGACCTTACATGGCAGAACAGTTCAGCAGCCAAATGATGATGGTGTCCACTGCTAGGTGGGTTTGCACACAGATGTTCTGCTTAGAATTTTTTTTTTTTTCAATCACAAAGGCAGTTTGGGGGCCTCAAATCCACCTTCTTTCAGGAGAAAGGTAAGGAGGTTCTCCTTCTCATCGGCTCCCCTCTTTCCAAGCATCAACGGAGTGTGCTGTGCCCAATCTGTAAGAGGCTCTTGTAATTTTTTAATCAGGAGGCATTGATTTCAAAAGAGCCTGTGACCCAGCGTTTTTCGTAATGGAGGATATTATATCAGCTTCAAGAGCTTTTTAGAAATCTGGATTTGCAGAATAGATGAATGAGGGAATTATCTGCTTCCTAGAAGGAGTTTTTATTTTGCTAAAGTGCATTTCCCTTGGCTCTATAAGTAGCAGCTTCCTAGATCTGTGGTACTCAACCTCAGCCAGAGCTATGTATTAGAATTGTCTGGGGAACTGTGAAAAAATGATTCTGACTCCCCAACACCTACCTTCAGTGATACTAAATTAATTGGCCGAGGGAAGTAAACCTATGGCCCTGTTCAACCAATTCAATATAGAAGACCTGTTTTGTAAAGTTGGTCACTTCATGACAGTATACATGGCCATAGAAAGTACTCCTTCCCACAGAATTATTTAGCTGGTTGAAAATTTAAAGATCTACTGTTTATTGAGTCAGCAAATATGTATTAGATGTGTATCACATATGATCCAGGCATTATGCCAGGCCAGCATCCCTGCAGTTCTGGAGTTCATGGTAGAGAGTGGGAGACAGGCAAACAGGACGCCATGTGAGGAACACAGCAGTTGCTGCATGGGGAAGAGTTCCAATGAAAGTGCCAAACTCTGCTTCTGCAGCCAGGAAGGACTTCCAGGGTCATGCTTTCACCCAGTCCTGAGGGATGAATGACAATCAGGGGAGTAGGAATGGGAGACCACATGGGAAGGATGAAAGGGTGTTGTAGGCATGAGTCTGTGCCTCTCGTTTAGCAGAGGAAGAGACAGAGGCACAGAGCAGTGATATGGCTCACCAAGGTCCCATGTCTAGTCCAGGGCAATCTCCAGTCTCCTGGGCAATGCTTTTCTCAAATCTGTGCAACAGTCCTGCCTCTAGACCCTCTAGGGGTCATTGAAGCTCATGTCTCTTCAATCCTTTGTCTTTCTTCTTGGCTGGGTTTAAAGGAACCCATTATTACCCACTGTGATCTGGGCTACAGTGCCCCAAAGTCCTAGCACTGAGAGTTGTCTGAGGTGGTGCTTCTGATCACCTGCTGTAAATACTGTCCTTCCAGGCAAGAGACCACAAATCCCATGATAAGTCCCTGATTCTCTTAAGAGCCGCATGTGGGAAGCCATGCCCCAGCACCACTAGGTGCAAGGATTACCGAATTAATCTCTGGGATATAATTTGGTACATTTTGATCCCTGCCCTGTCCTCATGCTGATAAAAGGCAAGCCATTTGGAAACCCTTGGAAAAGAGGGAGAGTTAAGGGTTGCACCATTCCTGGGCTATCCTAGAAGGAATCAATGAATGTCAGGGCCAGTTGAAGAGAAAGAAATGTTTCTGAAGAGCCCTTGCCTAGAGATTCTCCCAACCCCCAAAGTGGCCCCATTCTAATAAAGTTAAGCGTACATCTACCCTATGACCCAACTTTACTTTTAGGTATATGCCCAACATGAACAAGCCCTTAAATCCACAAAAAAATATATGTACAAGAATGTTCACAGCAATTATATTTATGCTTGAAAATTGAAAATCTCAATTTTCATCAACGTGAGTGCAGATAAACAATTTTTGTTTATCCATATAATGAATACCACTTAACAATAAAAAGGAATGAGCTACTGATAGATGTAGCAACATGGATGAATCTCAAAAACAAACAAAATAATTATGATTTCATGTCTATAAAGTTCAAGAACAAGCAAAAACCAATCTATCATGATAGGTATAAAATCAGTGCTCATATCTTGAGGGGTACAGACTGGAAAGGGGAGTGGGGGAACTTTGGGGATGACGGAAATGTTCTCCTTCTTGATCTGGGTTATGGTTACATAAGTATATTTACATATTTAAAATCATTGAGCTGTACTTATCTGTACATTTTACTATATATAACATACCTTGGTAAAGTGCTGTTGTAATTTTTTAAAAAAAGGAAGAAGGAAACATCTTAGTGATGAGGGAAAAAAAGGAGGCTCCAAACCTACTATTGAGGCCTTGAGATGATTAAAAAAAAAATCACTGCTGTCTTCCCCCATGAAGTGCATAAAATGCATGGCCAGTACAAGGAAAGGGAAAGGAATCACCAATGGCTGAGTGAGTTCTGCACTTTATCATGGACAGTAATAGATGTGTTGAGGTCAGGCATGGTGCCTAGACAATGAATTGAATTGAAGGGAACCCAGTAAAATATTGTTGAATTGAGTAATTTGCCCCTGGGCCAACATTATCCTTCTCCCATGCCCTCCAAGAGAGGAATCATGAGTGGGAATCGTCTTTTCTGTATCTCCTCTAAGAACAGGCATCTCATGCCTTTTCGTCTTTATCTTCTTATCTCTTGCTCTCCAGGAGCTTCAGAAATATGAGCAGTTCATCTTTGCAGATCATACCAATATGATTCACGTTGAAAATGTCTATGAGGAGATTTTACATCAGATCCTGCTTGATGAAACTCTGAAAGGTAAGGAGGATTACCTGGTGCTGCAGGGACTCTCCCTAGAGGGGAGCATCCCTGAAACAGGATTCTGTAAGGCTAGTCTGGAGGAAAAGAGAAGAGGAAATGGACATTGGTGAGGTGGGGAGACAGTGAGGAGAGGGAAGGAAAGAAGGAAGGATACTAACCTTCATTGAGCATTATGATTAAGCACACACTAAGCTGGCACTTTAGATATTATTTTCCCTTTTTAATACAAAAATATGAATGCTGTGAGATGGGAATTTTAAGTTTCATTTTACAGATGAGAAAGTTGAGGCTTAGTGAGATTAAATCTCGGGTCTCTCATGAAGAGCTGTTTTCCTCTTGCTATTCCAGACAGAACAAAGGGAAAAGGGCTTTTCTTAGGCACAGGCTTATAACTATCCCTGCCCCCCACTCACCAAAGCTGAGAACAGGCAATTCCAGCAGCAAGGCTTGTTAATGGCTCTCTCAACACATTCCCAGCCTACACTCAGCTGGACAGAAAAAGGTGCAGGGTGATGACGCAGTGTCATGCAAGTCTCGGTAGGACCCTGGCACCCGGTATCCTCAGGGATCCCTTGCCTGGGATTGGATTGTGGATAGGAAAACTTGTTAAAAATATGCTGGAGGGCCAGGCATGGTGGCTCACACCTGTAATCCCAGCACTTTGGGAGGCTGGGGCAGGCAGATCACTTGAGGTCAGGAGTTTGAGACCAGCCTGGCCAACACGGTGAAACCCCATCTCTACTAAAAATATTTAAAAATTAGCTGAGCGTGATGGTGCATGCCTGTAATCCCAGCTACTCCAGAGGTGAGGTAGGAGAATCGATTGAACCCAGGAGGCAGAGGTTGCAGTGAGTGAGATTGTGTCACTGCATTCCAGCCTGGGTGACAGAGTGAGACTAGGTCTCAAAAAAAAAGGCTGGAGAGGGCCACCATCAAACCATGGGCCTGAAACATATCTGATCTCCTTTGGGAAGGAGAAAAAAAAGAGGGAAGGTCTTAAGTATCACAAAAGACCTTCCTCAATGAAAACTGGCCAAGCACAAGCCCCAGGTCCCAGTAGCTAATTCTAGGGAATCCAATGAAGTCAGGAATATGAAGATGTTGGCGCAGTGTCTACACCAAGGAAGGGCTCAGTCAAGGCCACTGCCAGCCCACCATGGGCACCTTTGGGTGATTTAGAAAAAGACTCCTTTCCTCCAGACACTTTATTGCTCTCTGTTAGAAAATTGTCACAATATATTGATTTTGTTAGAGAAGGAAACTCGGCAGCTAGCTGCTGAAAAGCTATGCTGAATACACAAATCTATACTGTCTTTGATATGAATGGCAGTCCTGGGATGTGATATTTTTGGGCACTACAGCCCCTGCACTGCCGTAAGTAGGAGGCCTGTGGTCAAAAATGTCACCTGCTGTTGTTGTTCTTATTAGATTTGCCCCTCTGGTGGCCTTTGAAACTGAGCTAGATGCACACGGATCTTCATTTCGGCCCTCTCCTCTGCATGTGCAGTACCGAGTACCTATTACACATTCAGGACTGTACTGCAAGGTAAAGCAGAGAAGTGTAAGGCCTACCCCTGCCCTAGAGGATTTCAGTCCAGGTGGACAAACTGAAGCCAGCCATCTTAGCAGCTAATAAAATGTGCTGGGGCCTCCCTGAGGGATATAGGTGATGCTATTGCAGACCCTGAGTGTCTTGAAAACAAAGGCTATAGTTTATTCATCTCTGCATTCCCAGGGCTTGTCCCACGTTAAATGCCCTGCAAATGTTTGCTGTTTGAATAAGTGCTATGGAGGCCCAGAGTTTGGAAACAGTTGACAGTCTTTGGTCATCAGGGAAGGCTCCCTGGATGTAAACTGGGTCTTGAAATAGAGAAATTTGGATAGCCAGAGAGGCTGAGAGAGGACTTTGGCTTCTCAATAAAATCAGAAAATCCAGGCTGACCAGGGCAGAGTGTTAATATCATGTTTTGTTTTCTGATATCTCTCAGTGATAAAGGAAGCTGCTCTCCTGAAGAAACACAACTTATTTGAAGATAACATGGCCTTGCCCAGTGAAAGTGTGTCCAGCTTAACAGATCTAAAGCCCCTCACAGGGTCAAACCAGGCCAGCCCTGCCAGGAGAGCTTCTGCCATTCTGCCAGGAGTTCCGGGTAGTGAGACCCTCAGTAACGAAGTATTCCAGGAGTCGGAGGAAGAGAAGCAGCCTGAGGTCCCTAGCTCGTTGGCCAAAGGAGAAAGCCTTTCTCTCCCTGGGCCAAGCCTACCCCCGGGTGGGACTGAGCAGGTGATTATTTCAAGAGTGGATGACCTCGTGGCGAGTCCTGTGACGGCAGAGGACACGGCAGAGGACACGGCAGGACTCCCAGGCACACGTTCATCAGAGCTGGAGCTTGGAGGGACCCTTGAGGGTGAAGAACCCACCCAGGAAGATCCAGAACCCATCGCTGCCTCAGGTTCTTTGAAGGAGCTCAGAAAGTTGCTGACAGCATCCATGGAAGTACCAGTGGACTCTGCTCCAGTGATAGAAGAAGATACGAACGGGGAGAGTCACGTTCCCCAAGAAAATGAAGAAGAAGAGGAAAAAGAGCCCAGTCAGGCAGGTGCCACCCATCTGGACAACTGTGAAGAAAGTGAAGTCAGTGAGAGGGAGGCCCAAACTCCCTGTCCCGAGGCCCGTGGGGAGGAGTTGGGGGGATTTCCAGAGGTAGGCACCCCAGCCTCTCCGCGAGCCAGTGGAGGCCTCACCGAGGAGCCCCTGGGGCCCGTGGAGGGGGAGCTCCCAGGAGAAGCCTACACACTCACTGCCCATGAAGGAAGAGGGGGCAAGGGCACCGAGGACAGGGAGGCCTCACAGCAAGAGGGCTGCACTTTAGGTTCTGACCCCGTCTGCCTTAGTGAGAGCCAGGTTTCTGAGGAACAGGAAGAGATGGGAGGGCAAAGCAGCGTGGCCCAGGTCACAGGCAGTGTGAATGCAGAGGAGATCAAGGTAGCCCATGTTCATGAGTGTCAGTGGATGGTAGAGGATGCTCCAAACACGGATGTCCTGCTGTCACACAAAGATGATGTGAAGGAGGGAGAAGGTGCTCAGGAGAGTTCCCCAGAGCTGCCCTCAGAGGAGTGAAAGGGACCATTTGGCTAAAGTCTTTCTCTGAACAAAGCCAAAGGGTTATAGGGGTACACTTAGGGGTTGCATGTTACCAAAGTAAGCTGTTACCAAAAAATGTTTAAGTATTTTCTGAATTTGAATAATAAAACCAGAGGAAATGCACACAGGGCATGAGCAACTGAGGCAAACCTTTGTGGAAATGAATTGTTCTACCATGAATTTTTGCTTTAGTATTTGAATAAGAATTACAAAGGCAATGGCGTACTTGGGGTGAGAGGGAGCTGAGGATGTCTAAGAAGGGAATGTATTGCAGGGAAGACAGAGAAAACAGTAGGATGACAGTTTTGAATATACTCTTTACTTTTCGGTGGTGCAATCTTCTTATGCACTTTAAGGCTTTTTAATTTTGTTTGAGAATGCAAATGTATAGTATAAGTCTAGCTTTACTATCTACTATGCCTACTTCACCATCGCTTAAAAACTCAGCATTTGTCCACAGTCAGGCTGCAAGAGAGGGTAGGTCATGAACAGTCACCCCTGCTGGCTGTAGCCCCACAGAGGCAATCACGCCCAATAGATTCAGGAGAAGCTAAGCGGAAATGGAGGGCGGAAGGTGTGATCTGTGGGACTATCTGGGCCTGTTACTCATCCTGCTATCGATTTCTTATTAATTAATCTTGATGATTCTTATTAATTAATCACATTTTCAGGAAATTCAGATGAGGCAAGAAAATTTTATTGGCCTGGGTAAGCCTGAAAGCATTCCAAATTAGGCTTAGACTGTGCAAAGGGCTTAGCTGAGTTATCAAGCCTAAAGCCCATCAATTAAACAAACATTATTTGAACAGTTACTGCATGCCACACACTGTGTTGAGCTTAGTAATAAAAAAAAAAAAGAAAGAAAAGATAAGGTGCTCGTTCTAGCGTAAATTAAAAGGTCCAAGGGAATTTAATCTGGAAGAAAACATATGCCAATTTTCAAACTATGACAGCGTTTTTTTTTTTCTCTTTCCATTGAAACAGTCCTAGTTCATTCCCAGAAGGGCACAAAATGAATGGATAAATAAAGACAAAAGCCAAGGTATATGCCCTCAAGTTCCAAAGATGTTACCAAAAGCTGAAATCATTAGTTTTGTCATTCAGCAAGCTAATTGAGTCTCTGTTATATACCAAGCACTGGGGATACCATGTTGCAAAAGAACTTTGTTCCTTCCTCTTAGAACTTACATTTTAATGGAAATAGACAAAACACATCTTCTTAATGGATGGTGACCTATAACCATTAATGCTGAAAGTGGAAGAGACTTACTTCTAAAAGATAAAAGGAGTTGTTCTTTTCTCCTTCAGAAAAATACCGGATCGTTTCCTAAAATCTCCAGTCCCAGGTATTACATCTTGGTTTCCCTCCCCCACTTTTTATTTTATTTTATTTTATTTTATTTTATTTTATTTTATTTTATTTTATTTGAGATGGAGTCTTACTCTGTTGCTGAGGCTGCAGTGCAGTGGTGTGATCTCGGCTCACTGCAACCTCTGCCTCCTGGATTCAGGAGATTCTCCTCTCTCAGCCTCCCAAATAGCTGGAATTACAGCCGTGTGGCACCACTCCCGGCTAATTTTTGTATTTTTGGTAGAGATGGGTTTTCACCATGTTGGCCAGACTGGTCTCAAACTCCTGACTTCAAGTGATCCACCCATCTCGACCTTCCAAAGTGCTGGGATTATAGGTGTGAGCTGTAATCCTGGCCCCTCCCCAAATTTTAATATCAGATCTCAAAATATTTGTTGAGAACTTGTTTAGATCATCATTATCAAGTAAATTTATATCAGTTCTTTAGAGCATTTGCTTCACACACAGTTCAACCATTTAACCATAAATTAAAATATCACCCTCTTCAGCCCTCCCATGAAGAATTTCTAGGTCATAAACCTGAATAATAATATCTGTATAATATCATATTTAATTGTTGCAACTTTTCTTGGAGTGTTTAGATCCTCATGTCTTTGAGGGATCCCACCATAGGTGAAGAAAGTAAAGGCCACTTCTCCCCCAGTCTCTGCTTTCCGCAGTGCTCACTCATATCCTGGCATTTAGCGTGGTGTGTTGAAATTAGGTTTACTTCCTGTCTCTCCAAGAGGCTCCTCTCTTAAAGGACAGAAACTAGGATTTAGTCATCATCTGTGCTTTCTGCTAGAAACCCACAGCCTTGAATAATGGCTTCCTGCCTCCTTGAGTCACTTTAATATCCCTGGTGCAGAGGACCTGGCATGCATCAGGCTGCTCGGGAAATGTGGGAACTGGACACCCAGAACACTGCTGTGCTGGGGCTATTTGGGGCCTGCTGTTAGGCAGAGAGACGTTTTGAATTGGGCTTTCTGCCCTTGTTGAGTTTTCTCTTAAGTAAAGTCCAAAGTCCAAGGGGCAGATGGCCAGATGCACTGCCTAGTAAGGCAGGAAGCCAAAGAAGCAGTGCCCAGCCCCACAAAGACTGCCTGACTCCCTGAGACGGTAGTGTGGAGTCCCAGCCCAGGCGGACCTCACACCAGAGCTTCCTGGCTTCCTTTATTTGCTGAATGCAGGGCTTCTTGCACCCCCTGGAAAGCTAAGAGATTTTTTTCAAACCTAAAAGAGAGTACATTTCACTGCATTGGATGGATGAACATCAATGCCCTAAATTATTCATCATGTAGGTTAGGGAGGACTGGGCACTATTTGGCAGGATGTACTCCAGAATATAATCAAAGAATTTGCTGTACATATTTCACTAAGGACAAGTTATTGGGTTGGATGCGGTAGCTTACACCTATAATCCCAGCACTTTGGGAGACTGAGGTGGGGGGGTCACTTGAGCCCAGCAGATCTAGACAAGCCTGGGCAACATAGCAAGATCTCATCCTTACAGAAAATAATAATGGTGTGTGCCTGCAGTTCTAGCTACTTGGGTGGTTGAGGCAGGAGGATTGTTTGAGTGAGGGGAGTTGAGGCTGCAGTGACTATGATTGTACCACTGCACTCCAGCTTGGGCAACAAAATGAGACCCTGTCTCAAAAAAAAAAAAAAAAAAGACAAGTTTTCTGGAATAAGCAGGATAATTGTTAAATTTGAAGATGGAACAGGAAACTAGAGTGCATTTAAAATACTCTGTCATCATTTTAACAAGATGAATGGAATAACTTCATATCACATGAGTTTGTTTTGCTTTTCATACAGACTTGCACGGGTCATTTCAGTGGTTTCCAGATTGGAGCAAGGTTATTCTGATCTAAATGAATGGCATGAAAAGCCTCTGTGTGCCACTCTGGGGATCTCTCCTATGGGCAAAGCCATTAGAAATGCATAAAACCTCGAGACATGGTTTTTGGCAAAAACTCCATGACTTTAAACTAGTTCTTTTACTACTGATCTTTCACAAAGAAAAAATATTTTCCTTGAAAAAAATTGGGTTTGTCATTTTTTCCCTTGTAGCTTTGAGCAGAGACACAAGTGCCTTGCATTACACATAGTAAACTTTTTTTTTTTTTGCATTACACATAGTAATCTTTTCCAAAAGATTTTGGAGACTACCAGGGTAAGATTCCAACTTGTACAAAAGTTTTCTAGCTTTACATTTTTTATTATAAAATTCTCAACTCTGGTTTTGTAGTCTGCTATATCGGAGCTAGTGATTTCAAAAGGTTTCACAATTCCCCAAGACAAAAGTGATTTTGTTCATTATAAAAGGTTAAGTGATATGTGATTCATAGCAATTTTGATGTGGAGAAGGGAAGGGCATCACTGACTTAATAATAATAGTTTCACTCGGTGCAACAGTTGGCAACATGTGCCTTCACACTTTACCATAAAGAGATGGGTTTGAGGGTTTGCCTTCTAAAGTCTGCAACTTCAAGAAAAAAATCGACACTGTGGATTGACTTTTCTGGTCACTATATAAAGCAAATAAACTTAAAACACTTTGTAACCATGTATTTACTCTGCCAAGTGCCTATATTCCAATAAAATGTTCATCCTTGAAGAGCCGACCAGATGTCATTTCTTTGGAAGGAGGCTGGTTTCATCTTTTAAGCAGATGTCACACTTGAGTTGGGAGGTACAGCCCTCTGAAATGAAAAGGTGAGTCACTCTTGCTGTATCATGGAACTTTTACTTTTCTGTTGTCAGAAGGAATCTGCAGGGAAGCCATGTAGTGTCAGGTGTAATTATGCTTTGATAATTCATACGCTTATGTCTCCGGGAATTGGATCACATTCATAATACAGCAGTGGGCAATTACTCTTGATGTAACTGAACTGCTGTTCAAACTTAAATTTATTTTCATTGGGTAACATTGAGCAAAACATTCATTCTTTCTGTAATTATATATAAGACAGTATGTATTTGCCGTGTCCACAGTTGCTCATTTATCCGTGGATTCATTCATCAAAAAAATAATGACTGGTCACCTCTTAGGCACTGCAGTGGGTGGTGGAGAAACAAGTGAACATAGTAGACATGATCCTTGACATCAGCAAACTCAAATTCTCAGTGTGGACCTGGCCAGGGAGAACCCCAAATGAGTATTCACTTCCTCACCTGGCCTACATCTTGTCTATAATCTCACCTTTAACTCTAGTCATACCAACAGCTTCAGGTGAGAGAGGAAGAAACATTGGAGAAATCAAGTCCACCAGTGAGGGGGGCACTTGGTGTGGCAATCATTCCTTCTCCCCCTTCCATACCAAACTTCCAGGATGCAAGAATCACTTTCATTGTGGCCCCCTCAGACCTTCTTCCACTTAGAGCCAAAATTCAGATTGGAATTAAGGGACAGGGAGTTGATTTAAAACTGTTTGCAGAGTTTTTTCTGAGGTCATATGTTTATTGGGTATGGCTTGGACAGGATCCATGAGTCTTGGGAGGGTCAACTAAAGCTATTCTCTCCTCAGCCACACTTGGAGCCGCCCCTGCTTGAACACCGCTGAATCTTTGCCACATTCTTCCTTTTGCTAAAAACATCTGGCTCTCTCATCTCCATCTGGCCAATTCCCACTTTTCCTGTAAGTGTCAGGGTAAGTCAGGCTAAATCCACCCTGTCCCCACAGCCAGTAACACTTTTCTGAACTCTCACCCTAATTTTCTTGCCCACTTCTGGTCATCCTCTCTCACTCTACTGCAGCATTTACCTTGCCTGTGCCTTTGGGACAGGTACCCTGTCTGTAATCTTTGTAATCATAGCGAAGGAATACAAAGCTCAACAGCAAATGTTTAATGCATGTTGAAGGGGCCAGGCGCGGTGGTTCACACCTGTAATCCCAACACTTTGAGAGGCCGAGATGGACAGATCACTTGAGGTCAGGTGTTCGAGACCAACCTGACCAACATGGCAAAACCCCGTCTCTACTAAAAATACAAAAATTAGCTGGGTGTGGTGGCAGGCCCCTGTAATCCAGCTACTCAGGAGGCTGAGACAGGAGAATCACTTGAACCTGGGAGGCGGAGGTTGTAGTGAGCCAAGATCATGCCACTGCACTCTAGCCTGGGTAACAGAGCGAGACTCTATACCAAAAAAAAAGTTGAAGGAATAGATAAATAGCATCCACTCCAGATGTAGAAGACAAGTGGAGATGTAGCTAATGACCCCTCAGCATGCCACAAGTGGCTGTGAAGTTGGTAACTTTATTTACCCTCAGCCTACTGGGAGAGTTCCGTTTCAGTGATGAAAACTGACCATACGCTTATGCATACCCACACCTCTGGGAGGAGCTTCAGAGCCAAGTTACCCCCAAGTCAAGCTAGCTATCAATACTATGAGCTGCTTCCTAGTTCTCAGGGCAGTGGCTGCCACTGGATTTTCTTAAGTTCTCTATGATGTAATCAATGCAAAAAGTTAAGAAGGTCACCCTTGAATTGCACCCAAGTCTGCAAAACACAAGCAAATGCCCAAGAGTTCATGGACAGCATCTACCTCTGGCAAGCTCTTCTCCTGTGGATGGGCAGGGAACAGAGAAACAGATATGGTCCCCGCTTTTTAGGGAGCTCAGTCCATTTGGGAAGATTGAGAAGCAAATCATGGTTCTGCAAGAAGCGGAGGAAGGGTTCTGGCAGCACAAATGTAGGGCTGCTCCTGAGTCTACTCAAGAAATGTCAAGTTTGGTTGTTGAACTTTTTTTTTTTTTTTAAGTTCTAGGGTACATGTGCACAACATGCAGCTTTGTTACATATGTATACATGTGCCATGTTAGTTTGCTGCACCCATCAACTCGTCATTTACATTAGGCATTTCTCCTAATGCTATCTCTCCCCCAGCTCCCCACCACTCGAAAGAACACATGGACACAGGACAGTTGTTGAACTTCTTAAGCCTGCTCTTTATTTCTTGCCTCCTTTATGACTTCTTTATCATAAACCAGCATCCAAAATCTAGCTACCCACCCTGAAGGTGATTTTTACCAAGACCCCTTTATGGCAGCCCCACACACTCTCCAGGAATCAGGGTCCCTCTAGGAACGCTGCTCCGACCTCCTGCAGATTCCGTTGTGTTTTTCCACTTCTGGACTCCACACAAAGCAGTATACATGTATAGTAGCAAGAACTCCCTTTGTGTTAGCAATTCCAAATTGGGATGAGGGAGTAACAAGACACAGTTGGGGTGGGGAAATGAAGAAATTCCTACAAGACGCAGAGGTGATTTTGAAGCTAAGAGGTGGCTTCTCCTGGTGAGACTTCAACTTTCCCCTCCTTGCTCTCTTTATTCTGTGCTATTGCCTGGACCACGTGGGGAACAGCTTTTGTGTACACTGGTTTGAGAAAGATCATATGAAGGAAAAAAGGAAGGTGTTTCTATTTCCATCTATTGGAGGCTTCACTTTTCTTTTCTTTTTTTTTTTTTTTTACTTGTGTGACTGGTTTATTGAATAATATTAATTCCATGGGATAACAGTCATGAAAGAGTTTTATCTTTCTGCAATTACTAATCTCACATGTGCCCTGCTGAATCTCTTTGCACTGGTAGCAGACCCCTTTATAATATCTTGGGCAGGTATCATAATTTCCTGGTCCCCCTTTCTTTTTAAAAACTTCAAAAGTAAACCAAAAGGAACTCAGCATATTGTAGTTGGAAATTTCCATCTCATTTCCATGTCAAGGCCAAGCTTTCATCTAAGAACTTGGGGTTGGGAGGTAGACTTTAGTTCTTTCATCCCCATTACCTCTGCCCATTTATCACAGGGAGGGGCTTAAGGGTGTGATCTGTCCATCGCTGCCCTTTCTTAAGTTTTGAATCACTAAATCTTTTATTCAGTTGTTAGAATAGATGGTGTTCTCCATGTACCATTTGTCAGTCAGGATTCATTCATGGATTCATCAGTAGATATCAATAAATATTTTTAATTAACATCGAATAATATTTATTGATATCTACTAATGTGCTGCAGACTCTGGTAGGCCCTGGGAATACAGTGGCAAACAAAACAATCAGCCCTTGCCTTCACTACATTCAGACTTCTGAGTAATCTTTTCTGTACTAAAATTTTCAATTATTCAACTTAAGGGAGATACTGTTAATATAAATGAGCCTCTCCCACTTCTCAAATTGCATTTTGGAATTCTTCACTAAGTCACCTACAAACTTAGTTTACTTTCCTTGAGATTCTTTATGAGAAAGTTGTATGGCTGTCAACTCACTGTGTTACCTCGGGCTAACCACGTAAGCTTTACAAGAATTCTTTTCTTTGTAGAACGAGAATAATGGCACCCACATCACAGAATTATGAGTATTAAAAGAGATAATGTGTAATAGACATTTAAGCACAGATGAATAAAGTGAGCCTCAGAGAAGTCAAGCCACTTCCTGAAGGTGACATAGCTAGTAACTAGTGGAACCAGGCATGTCATATTGCAATTGATACAAAACGAAACCACTCCAAAACTCAGTACTTCCAAACAGTAAGCTCAAAAGACTACGGGTCAAGCACCAGGTGCCTGGCTTGTTCTCTCAACATGTTTAGGAATTGGCTGGCTGTATGTTGGTCTAGCCTTGCCACAACTGGGACAACTGGGCTCTACTCCATGTGGTCTCCCAGATTTCAGCAGGCTAGTCCAGGCTCCTTTTGGTAGAAGCAAGGTTGAGAGAGAGAGACAGAGAGAAAGAGAGAGAGAGAGAGAGAGGAGAGAGAGAGAGAGAGATTGAACAGAGAAAGAGGAAGTAAAAGATCTTTTGAGAGCTGGGCTCAGAACTAGGGCACTGTCACTTCCTCCATGTTCTATTGGCCAAAGCAAGTCACAAGGCTGACTGAGGTTCGAGGGATGGGAAGAGGTGCAAAGTCATATTGCATTGGACATGAGTCCAGGGAAGCCATTGACTGGGACCATCAGTGCAATCTGTCTACCTCTCCAGGATTCAAAGGACTCCTGTTTGCCTCTAAAACCCATACTCTTGTTTCCATACTGTACTAACTATAAACACTCACACGTAAAACCTTGGTCACTCTCACACACTTCCCCAGTGCCTATTCGCTGCTCTAGTCAGACTCACCATGAGGTGAACAAAACATAATTGTTTCCAACTCCAAGCCTTTGACCTATTAAAGAATCTTAATTTTTGTACTAGTTTTGAAATTAAATTTTCTATTGAAAATAACTTTAAAAACTGATAAACATTGTAAGAAGAAAGATCTAAAGAGTTTTTTCCTCCCTGACTTAGCAACAGAATTCACATCACTTATATACTGCTTCAGTTCATTATAACGAGATCAGTGGTCATGGTCAAAATGTTAATTATCTCAAGGTCAGTGAGAAAATTTGACCTGTGACAAACATAGTTTATAATTTCAAGTAAAGAAGCACCATTTTCTCCAAGAAACATGCTAATAACAGATGCAGTGTTCTATAGCAAACAATTGTAATATTCAGAAAAGTTTACAGTCCTTGGGTGATAACTATAAACATAAACCCAATTTTGAAGGAAAACTCTTGTCTCCAAAGTATAGCAAAACAAAAGAAAACAAAACCTAGCTGGAAACTCAGTCCCTGCCACCAAACAAATAACGATCTTAATACAACTTTTATCCTGCCTGGTTAATAATCTTTATTTTTTTGTAATCCTAATAACTGATTTGTAAATATCCCTCACTCCTCTCCTTCACCTGTTAAAATATAACTCCTAGGATATGATATTCTTAAAAGCACTTTACCAAATTTTGCCCTTCTAGTTTTCTCACTAGAATATTGTTGTCCTAGTGACCTACTTCTTTTAAAATTTTACTTAAGGCTGAATACAAGATTTTGAGGCTTAATAACAATTTTATTTTTTATAGCAATTTTATTCCCCCTCTTGTAATATGCCATCTCGCCAGGAATGCTTTTTCCTTTTCCTGTCTGCCCAACACGTAGACCACATCAGGACTCATATTCTGTTCCTGGCATCATTTCAAGCCTCCTTTCTATGAATCCCATTGGCTATTATATCTGACAACATTGATTTTGGCATTTATGTACCACCAAGAAATTTGTAATAATTTCTCATGTGTTTTGACTCCTGACCAGATGGTAAGTTTTTGGAGGAGAGGAAGTTTTCCCTGCGTGTCTCGACACTCAATGTATTCACAGAATCATAAACTCTTAGAGTTGAGAGATATTCTAAATTTCATTCAATGCAAATGCATTCATTGTTCTTGCATTTCTCCTTCAAAATTTTCCTCCTAAGTGGTCATTGCCAAGAATGGGGAATTTACTATCCCCCTAAGGAGGAGCACATCCCATTTTCAGACAAATTTAATAGAGAGCAAAAATATTGCCCTCCCATTCTCCGCTCTTCCTCCACCACCATTTCCAACCATAATTTTTATTCCTTAGATCCAATTCTGTCCAACAGGGTTGTATACAACATTCTAATGAGAGCTTTCAAACATCTCCAAACAACTGAGACCCCTTCTTCAGGATCAGTATTCCAAAGACCTTCCCTTTTTTTATGTGGCATGGCTTTGAGTCCCTATGTTGAGTGTTTTTACAAATGAATTCCTTGTTTATTCTTATCTTCCTTGAAGCAGTTCCCTCAAATTACCCCTCCTCTCCCTCAATAACTTCTATGTCATAGTCTAACACATATTCTCTTGAGGATCATCTCTTCCCAAACCCAACCCAGAGTAAGGCACCTTTTTTCATTTCCTTCCTTGCTGTCTTCAAAGGAATGCAAGGAGCAACATTTTTTTTTTTTTTTTTTGGCAAAGCTTTTGCTTCCAAGCACTATAGGAAAATAAATGAGATAAAATAATAAAAACTCTACAAGTTACAAAAAATGAAAAGTTCTTATATTTAAGTTTCCAGGTCTACTATATTTTACTCCTTCTGAGGAGGTAAAAGGAAGACTTGGTTGTCAGTTTGCTACTTATCTGTAAAGGTAGGGCTCACCAACATTCCCCCTACTTCTGACCCCAGCTTGTCAGAAGTAGAATTCCCCCTACTTCTGACCCCAGCTTGTCAGGCCATATGAACCCATTCCTTCAAGAAAACACCTCCCCTCCAGAATACAGTTCAGGAAAAACAAGTACTTCAATGGTTAAATGGTTGAATGTTATATATAAGGGCTTCCAGGCTGCAATCTCCACTGGATTATCTTACCTAGGAACAAGCTTAACATTTTATTCTTCCTCTTAGAAAGCTTTTTGTTGTCTTCTGGGCATTTATTAATTAAATTTTTACCAAAACCAAAATGGATATATAAAACAAAAGCTCAAAAACGTCAAGGATAGAGATAAGGATTTGGAAGTCAATGGCATGTATATTGGTAGTTAAAGCTGTGGGGGTGGATACACTATCTCCCTTGGCTGGGCATGGAGCTCGCACCTGTAATCCCAGCACATGGGGAGGCTGAGGCAGGGGGACTGCTTGAGCCCAGGAGTTCGAGACCAGCCAGGGCAACATCTCTACAAAAAAAAAAAAAAAAGAAAAGAAAAATTAGCCAAGTGTGGTGGTGTGCACCTGTAGTCCCAGCTACTTGGGAGCTTGAGGTGGGAGGATCAACTGAACCAGGGGAGGTCAAAGGTACAGTGAGCCATGATTGTACCACTGCACTCCAGCTTGGGCAACAGAGTGAGACCCTATGTGGAAAAAAAGAATATCTCCCTAGGAGAATCTGTAGAAAAGTGAGCTAGCAAACTTAGGGAACATCTATGCTTGTGGAGCAGGAGGAGAAAAAGTCAAGGGTAGAAAAGTAGTTTTAAAAAAAATTAAGAGTATAAATGATGAGAGAGAAACCAAAGAAGACAACTTGAAGAAAGGAATGGCCAATGTGTCAAATGTGGGCAGAGGTCAGGTAAAAGGCATGAAATGGGTCCCTACGCTTACGAAAAAGTCATCAGTACCTTGGTAAGACAAACCACATTGCAATGAGATGTGAAGGTAAACACACTCCAGTTTGTCTGCTGTAGAGTGTGTTACCCCAAACTGAATCTGATGTTCTAAATGTGGTCTGACTGATGGAGTAAAGTGGGATCCTCTTCACTTTGGTCAATCTACTCTGTGTCTACTAATGTAACTTCAGACCAAATTAAGGTTGTGGGGTTTGTTTTATTTTTTGGCAATCCCACTTACCGTACCACTTCAATGACTCATATGAAATGCAATCTGCTTAAACCTTATGTCATTTCCGTCTGAAGCAGAGGTAACTCATGACTTCCAACTCTCTGCTTGTACAGTTGAGTTTTAAAACTGATTTGAAATTCCATTCAGCTACAATTTACGTTGTTAGCTTCAGTTCTTTGTTCCAGCCTAAGGAAATCTCTATTCTAATTCTGCCAACATTAGTTGTCCTCCTGGCTTTATGTCATCCATAAATTTTATTTACTCATCATCAGTGTTTCCATCTAAGTTATGAATAACGTCAAGTCCCATGCATTCAGGCAAGAGTTGGGTGAAAATTGGAAGATATGGCTGAATCTGAAGCCAACAACAATTGTCAAAATGCTGACACTAGTAGGTCTGAAGCCAGAGGAATTAGTGAGTTTGGTACCTAAGAGTTGTCCAAGGACGGATGGGCAGTAGATAAGGGATGATGCAGAATCCAGGAACTCAGCCAAATCACAACCCAGAGGAGCAGATTCAATACAATGGGCAAATCTGGAAGCTAAAGAAACTGAAGGAACACTTGAAGTCATAACACTCTCAATGAAGGAAATGAATATATGAATCCTTTTATTTCCTCCCCTCCATATGCAAGTGTATCTTTCCTTCAAAATTTCAAAGACTTTAATAAACAAAAACATGATAAAGATAGGTCTTCTAGCTCTTTCCTTAGGACCTTCTTCTATGTGGAACTTTTTTTGGATTGGCCAGGTGACCAACTACTAATTTGCCTAACAACTATCTTCTACTTCATTCATATTTCCTTCCTGTCTCCAAGGAGATGAGATTTTATGAGTGTTGGGGGATGTCTTAGTCCATTTTCTGTTTCTATAACAGAATATCAAAGACTGAGTAATTTTAAAAGAAAGGAAATTTATTTAGCTCATGGTTCTGCAGACTGGGAAGTCCAAGATGGGTAACTGTACCTGGTGAAGGCCTCATGCTGCTTCACAGCCAGATAGAAAAGGGGAAGGGGAAGCCCACATGTATGAGAAAGGAGACCAAACATAAGAGGCAGCCTCGCTTTGTAACAATTCATGGTAACTGATCCAGTCCTGCAAGAGTGAGAACTCACTCACTCTCAGGAGAGGGTGTTCATTCATTCCTGAGGTACGTGCCTCCCTGACCCAAACACTTCCCACTAGGCCCCACTGCCAACACTGCCTCATTGAGGACCAGGCCTCCAACACATAAACTTTTGGAGGATACACTCAAACCACAGCAGGGAGAACAGGAAAAGAGCATGGCTTTCACTGAGATTCTCATGTTTTATTCCACAATTTGATTTTCTGTCCTGGAATTTCATCAAGGATTAGCATCAATATTATCATTATTATTTTTTTTGAGAGGAAGTCTTGCTGTCTCCCAGGCTGGAGTGCAGTGGCACAATCTTGGCTCACTGCAACCTCTGCCTCCAAGGTTCAAGTGATTCTCATGCCTCAGCCTCCTAAGTAGCTGGGATTACAGGCGCCCACAATTACACCCAGCTAATTTTTGTATCTTTCGTAGAGACAGGGTTTCGCCAAGTTGGCCAGGCTCGTCTTCAGCTCCTGACCTCAAGTGATCCATCTGCCTTGGCCTCCCAAAGTGCTGGGATTACAAGCGTGAGTCACCACACCCAACCAGCATCAATATTATTTTTAACACATGTTAGCATGGCTGAAATGAAAACAAAATTGATTGCTGGTGAAAATGCAATTGGAACTTTCATACATTGCTGGTGGAGATGCCAAATGGTATGGTCATTTTGGAAAACAATTTGGCAGTTTCTGATAAAGTTAAACATTCCTTTACCATATGACCCAGTAATAATTACTTATAGGTGTTTACTGAAGAGAAATGAAGACTTCTGTTCACACAAAATATTCTGCAGATGTCTATAGTTGTTGTTTTTATAATTGTCAAAAACTAGAAACAACCCAAATATCCTTCTGATGAATGGATAACAAACTGTGTTACATCCATATGATGGAATACTATTCAACAATGAAAAGAAATGCTCTGCTGATATGTACAATAACATGGGTGAATCTCAAAACAATTAGGCAGAGTGAAAAACGTAAGACAAAAAAAGGCAACATAATATATTATTCCTTTTGTATGACATTCTGAAAAAGGAAAAAACTATAGGGACAAAAAATAGACCATTGGTTGCTAGTAGCTAGGGATGGGGGAGGGATTGACTATGGAGGAGCATGTTAGAGAATTTTGGGGGATGATGGGCCTGTTCTGTATCTTGACTATGATGGTTACGCCATGATTGTATATGTCAGTGCTCATATTATGTTGTTGCAAAAGTAATTGCGGTTTTTGCCATTAAAGGTAATGGCGCTTTGCCTTTAATGGCAAAACCGCAATTACTTTTGCAACAACCTAATAAAACCATATACTGAAGTCACTAAACCATATAAAAGTGTAAGTTTTACTTTCTTGTAAATTATACTTGATAACCTGACTAAAAGAATATTTTTTAAATGGCCCAATTTTCAATAATAAAGGAATCATTAAATATATTATGAAACATTTATACAATAAAGCATTACATTGGACTGTGTTATACTTTCTGTCTGCCTGGCAGCTTACAAATAGCCTTACTATACGTGGGAAATTTCTCCCCTTATAAGTCTACCTGTTCCTAAATTAGAAGTCATCAGCTTCTTTTTCCACTCTCCCTGCAGGTAGGGCATGGGTAGTCAGACTCACTCTTACAAAATTTCAGTTCAACAGTCTGATAAGAAGGAGGTGTCTATGAAAAATTTATTCTGCTGAGGGTGGTAGATCGTGATAAATAGATATCCAGCTATCAATGGGGCAGTAACAAAGGTTCTAGCAGCAGTAGGACCCCCCAGAGTCAGTGGTGCATTTTTCAAGCCTGATTCTTGGGCCCTCCACGAGATGAGCACATTTGCATTAATTTAAACTTTTTAATTAATTATTTAAATTATCAAGAATGTTGTCTGCAACCAAAAACTGGAACTGATAGAATAGTCATTGAAAATTATGCTTATGACCAGAATCTTACCAATGTGGGCTACGACTACATGATGAATTCAATGGTTTAGACCATCATTGAAAAATGTGACTTGTGCCTGTTTATGATTTCTACAACTCTAGTGCAGGTAGGAGGTGAATGCCATCATCCCCAGCAAGATACAGCCTGTGTCAGTCATCTAATGAAGTAGATTCTGAGTCTCTTAAGCTGCAGGAAGAAAAGAAAGGAAAGATAACTGTTTTCTCCAACTACAGGTCTCCAAACTCACAGCTGCAGCTGTGATGAATTTCAAAACACCAGTAAGAGCCATTTGAATCTTTCTGCTGTGCAATTTATTTTCAATATATCTGGGTGTAGCAACCTTGAAAATAATTGTTTACAAATTATAATAATATGAGAAAGTCTTAGCTATGGTTTTTAGTTTTAAAAAATAGTCACGAGCCGGGCGCAGTGGCTCATGCCTGTAATCCCAGCACTTTGGGAGGCCGAGACGGGCGGATCACAAGGTCAGGAGATCGAGACCATCCTGGCTAACTCGGTGAAACTCCGTCTCTACTAAAAATACAAAAGATTAGCTGGGTATGGTGGCGGGCCCCTGTAGTCCCAGCTACTTGGGAGGCTGAGGCAGGAGAATGGCGTAAACCCGGGAGGCGGAGCTTGCAGTGAGCTGAGATCCGGCCACTGCACTCCAGCCTGGGCGACAGAGCGAGACTCCGTCTCAAAAAAAAAAAAAAATAGTCACAAGAAGATTAAATATATATACATAGGCAAGAAAGCCTGGAAGAACATTCGCTGGAATGGTAAGGGTTGCTTGGGATGGTGAGATTGTAAACAGTTATGATTGTCATGTTTCTCCTCCCTGCTCTCATGTTCCACAATGAAGATGTATTACTATCAAAATCAGAAGAACATGTTCTTGGATCGGGCGCGGTGGCTCACGCCTGTAATCCCAGCACTTTGGGAGGCCGAGGCAGGCGGATCACAAGGTCAAGAGTTCAAGACCAGCCTGGCCAACATGGTGAAACCCCATCTCTACTACAAATACAAAAATTAGCTAGGCGTGATGGTGCATGTCTGTAGTCCCAGCTACTTGGGAGGTTGAGGCAGGAGAATTGCTTGAACCCAGGAGGCGGAGGTTGCGGTAAGGTAAGACCATGTCACTGTGCTCCAGCCTGGCTGGCGACAGAGTGAGACTCCATCTCAAAAAAAAAAAGAAGAACATGTTCTTAAAATATTTTAATTTGCATTTAAATTTGGTAAAAGGGTCCTCTGTGTTCTCAGAATCCCATAGGCTAAGGGATTCTCTGGGTGCACTTACTCTGACCCTTAAGCTCTTCAGCAGTGATGTG
The DNA here is from genome assembly GCF_001698545.2 of Rhinopithecus bieti. Lineage (NCBI taxonomy): Eukaryota > Metazoa > Chordata > Mammalia > Primates > Cercopithecidae > Rhinopithecus > Rhinopithecus bieti. The sequence goes on along the minus strand of NW_016813373.1, from coordinate 3,640,573 downwards.
TAACTGGGAGTGATATATAAATGGAAAGGAAGAAATCACCAGAAATTTTTGCCAAGTTAAAATAGGCTCACTAAAATAACCATTTGATGAGTACTATTCTGAACGACTCTGCTACTCTCTGAAGTTCTGACCTTGACTCAGATCTTCACCAGAGTTCCTATGGTGATGCCCTGGCTGTTTTTTTGTTTTGTTTTTGGCAGGTCAGGGCAGGTGGGGGGGGGGACTTTCTTCCCACCATTGGAGCCTGGGCACCTGGGCATGGTGAGATGGGACAGACTGACCAGTTGGAAGTTAGCAATGCACAGGTTATACTTTCAGCTGTGTATTATTGAGGAATCCCCAAGAGGCCTAACATGAAAGGCAACTTAATTTAAGCCCATTTCTACTTGCTTGATATGCCTTAAGAAATTACAAATACAAAAGAGACCACACTTAATAAAGCCCAACATGACATGCTGTGAAAAACACAACATATGGTTATTTGAAGTCTGGAAAGCCTACTGAGTTTTAAATTTTTCATTAAAATATCCTTTGATGTATAAACATGTCCTTTTTCATTTTTTTTCACAATAGTGGTTTCTAGATCAAAACCACATATAGAAACTTTCTCTTGGTAGGGAAAAAGTACCTGAGATAAAATTGCAAGATTCTCTTAAAGAGTTGAGATTAAACACATGAGCACAAAGCATTTTAAACACATCATGAACAAGACCACCTCATGATTACCCTTTAAAGTTTAGTAAACCCATAGAAATTGGAGAGACACTTCTTTAAATATTTTCTCTTTGTAGTTATATATTACAGTTATCATAGAAGTAGCTACTTTGTTCCACTTAATTAAAACTGATGACCCATCCGGGCCTGGTGGCTCACGCCTGTAGTTCCAACATCTTGGGAGGCCAAGGCGGGCAGATTGCTTGAGCCCATGAGTTAGAGACCAGGCTGGGCAGCATGTGAAACCCCATCTCTACAAAAAATACAAAAATTAGTCAGGCATCGTGGCACGCACCTGTAGTCCTCACTACATGAGAGGTTGAGGCAGGAGGATCACCTGGAGGTCGAGGCTGCAGTGAGCTGTGATCTCACCACTGCACTCGAGCCTGGGCGACAAAGCCGAGACTCTGTCACAAACAAACACAATCACCAATAAAACCTGATGACTTTTTATAAATTATACACAGCTACTATCAAGAACTATCTATTTTAAAAAGGAGAGGCTGGGTGCGGTGGCTCACGCCTGCAATCCCAGCACTTTTGGAGACCGAGGTGGGTGGATCACTTGAGGTCATAAGTTCAAGACCAGCCTGGCCGATGTGGTGAAAACCCAACTGTACTAAAAAAAAAAAAAAAAAAAAATGCAAAAATTAGCTAGGCATGGTGGCACATGTCTGCAGTCCCAGCTACTTGGGAGGCTGAGGCACGAGAATCACTTGAACCTGGGAAGCAGAGGTTGCAGTAAGCTGAGATCGCACTACTGCACTCCAGCCTGGGTGACATAGTGAGACTCCAACTCAAAAAATAAAAATTCAAATAAAAAAAAAATTTGAAAAAAAATTTGTTTGTAGTTAAATCCTTGAGAATAGGGATTATGCACTAAATTTTATTTCCTGCTATCAAACTAGTGTTAAGATGTGAATGATGAAAGTCTTGTGAAGTATGTAAAGTTTGCTTTCTCCTTTTCTACTACCTGCTTGGTCCTTTAACTCTCATCCCTAGGACTTCAGCTAGAATTTGTTTCCCAGTTCTTTTCTCTGTTATATTTTAGAGACACCAATAAGATGTTAACTATCAAGGGCTAATCTTCCTGTCTCAATTAATGCTATTTTGGATGCAAGTAACAAAACTTTACTCAAACTAGCTTAGGCAAAAAGAAGAAGGTTCATTTTATGGTTATAAAATGATCTCGCGAAGACTGAAGAACCCCAAATGCATCTGGCATAATTCCCTCATCTTTCACTGTGCCTGTGGCTGTCTTGTCTCCTATTTGTTTCTCTCTGCATCTCTCTCTGTTCTCACCTGACTGCAGTGTAGCTTTCTCTACTTTTCTGTGCATAGCCCCTGAGTTTATTTATCCTTATTTCTAGGAACTAGGAAAGACTAACTATAATTTCTGAATCTCAATTCAAAATTCCTGAGAGAGAGACTCTTTGAAATCTAATTTTGGTCAGGTATCTACATCTGGTCCAAATCAGCTGTAGTCAGGGGATGAGGTGACATAGTATATATCTGGCCCAGCGTTTCCCAAAGTTACCTGAACACAGAACTTTATCCACCCTCATCCCTGGCTCTGGTGGTTGTGGTCAGGGGCATGTTATAGGGCACACCCATTCATATCCTTCAAAACAGAATTTCTCAAGATGTCATTTTGGGATCTTCTAATTTACCACTTTAATATTAAGAATGACCAAACTTAGACCCAAAGAGGCAGAATAATTTGCTTAAATTACCAGGATAGTGGCAGAGTAGAGATTTTGATTTTGAGCTGAGGAACTTGACATTTTATACCTTCAGTTGAACCTGGATATCAAGAAGTATAATGGCTACCCGGTCCCAAAAAAAGTCCAAAATCAAGGTGTCAGCAGGGCCACGCACCCTCTGAATGCTTTAGGGGCAAATCCTTCCTTATCTCTTCCAGATCCTGGTGGCTTTAGGCATTCCTTGCAGGTAGCTGCATAAATCCAATCTCTGCCTTAGTCTTCCTGTGGCCTACTCTTCTGTCTTCTCCTCTTTCATTTCCTTTGAAAAAAATATTTGCCATTATCTTTCAGCCTCACCCAGATAATCCAGGATGATCTCATCTTGAGCGCTTTAACTTAATTACTCTACAAAGAGCTTTCATCAAGGTAAGATCACATTTATAGGCTACAGGGGTGAGGACATGGGCATAACTTTTGGGGCGCCATTATTGAAACCACTGCAAAGGCCTTACGAGGTATCACAAGGTACTTAAAAGGATTTTTTTTTTTTTTTTTTTTTTGAGATGAAGTCTCACTCTGTTGCCCAGGCTGGAGTGCAGTGGTGCGATCTCGGCTCACTGCAAGCTCCGCCTCCCAGGTTCATGCCATTCTCCTGCCTCAGCCTCCACAGTAGCTGGGACTACAGGTGCCCGCCACCACACCTGGCGAATTTTTTTGTATTTTTTTAGTAGAGACAGGGTTTCACCGTATTAGCCAGGATGATCTCAATCTCCTGACCTCGTGATCCGCCCGCCTTGGCCTCCCAAAGTGCTGGGGTTACAGGCATGAGCCACTGCACCCAGCCTTAAAAGGATTAAGAGTGGTAAGAGGGAGGGGATGGAAGAATAATGAGTTGGAATTTTCTTCTTAAAATAAAGGATGCAGGATTGATAAAGAAAATGTGGTAGTATCCAAGAAAATGAAGTATCTTAGTTTCCAAGATGTAAAATTTACATTCCTCTCTATTCCTTGTTCATCGATTCCAATGATTCCATTAACTCCTTGATTCATTCATCTAACATTTTCTAACAAATATTTATTGAATTAATTAAAGAAAAGTAATCAGGGTGCCAAACTTGGAAAGATTAATATTGTCAACAAAAAGAGTCAAACTCTGTAAAATATTTGAAGAGATTTATTCTGAGCCAAATATGAGTGACCATGGCCCATGATACAACCCTCAGGAGGTCTTGAGAACATGTGCCCAAGGTGGCTGGGGTGCAGCTTGGTTTTATACATTTTAGGGAGGCATGAGACATCAATCAAATACATTTAAGAAATACATTGGTTTGGTCCACAAAGGCGGGACAACTCAAAGTAGGGGGTCAGGGGGCTTCCAGACTATAGGTAAATTTAAACATTTTCTGTTGACAATTGGTTGAGTTTGTCTATAAGACCCGAGATCAAACAGAAGGGAATATCTGGGTTAAGATAAGAGGTTGTGGAGACCAAAGTTTTATCATGCAGATGAAACTTCTAGCTAGCAGGCTTCAGAGAGAATAGGTTTCAAAATGTTTACTATCAGACTTGAAGTCTGTGTTGAGTTAATGCCAGAGAGTATAATGAGGCCTGTTTGACCCCCACTTTTCATCATGGCCGGAAACAGACTCTCAGGTTAAATGTTAAGAGTCCTGGCTGCCCATTCAGATGGTTGGGAGGCCTTAGAATTTTATTTTATTTTTTTACAATATCAAGCATAAAAACTAAAGTTTGAGAGATAAACGCATAGGTTAATAATGTCCTAGTGAGGTCAAGTCTCCTGCAGAGGTAATGACTTTGTAGGAGGTGAGGGAATTAGCAAAGTGAATATCCTGGGTAAGAACATTCTAGGCAGAGGGAAAAACTAGAATAAAGTCCCGAAAGCAGGACTGACCTCGACATGTTTAAGGCACAGAAAGGAGGCCATGTGGTTAGAGTGTCTAAGAGGGTGACACAGGACAGAGGTCACAGAGACAACAGCAGAAGGAAGTTGATTATGAAAAAATGAAAATGTTGGCTTTCATTTCACTTGTGCACTAATCTTAGAACGAACAAAGAGCTGAATCAAGTTCTCAAAGTTATCTACTGCTACATACCCAACTGCCCCAAAACATAATGGTGCAAAATAACAACTTTTTCATTTCTCATAATTGGGGGTCAACCATGTGACTGCAACCAACTGGCAGCTTAACGGGTTAGAGAGTCTCAGGTGGCCTCACTCACAGGTCTAGGATGTTGGTGCTATTTTTCAGCTGGACCATTCTTTCCATGTAGTCACCCACCATCCAATAGAATAGCTTAGGCTTCCTTGACCATAGCGGGAGCATTCCAAGAGCCCGAAAGGGAAAGCTGCAAGGGATCTTGAGGCCAGAACTCTGGACTTATACATTGTCATTTTCATCACATTCTATCGGCCAAAACGAATCATAAGACCAGGCCAGATTCAAAGGGTGACCAAGAGATTCCAAATTTTTTTTTTTTTTTTTGAGACAGAGTATCTCTCTGTTGCCCAGGCTGGAGTGCAGTGGTGAGATCTCAGCTCATTGCAACCTCTGCCTCCTGGGTTCAAGAGATTCTCCTGCCTCAGCTTCCGAGCAGCTGGATTACAGGCGTGCACCACCATGCTCAGCTAATTTTTGTATTTTTGGTAGAGATGGGTTTTCACCTTGTTGCCCAGGCTGGTCTCAAACTCCCGACTTCAAGTGATCCACCTGCCTCGGCCTCCCAAAGTGTTGGGATTACGGGCATAAGCCACCGTGCCTGGCCAAGACTCCAACTTTTGATGGAGGCCATGTTTTTCAGCCTATCACACAAACGTGCTGTTTTGTTTGCCAAAACCTTTCCCGACAAAATTTTTGAAAGTATGATGAGATAAGTCACGTCATTTGAATTTTGCTATGCTATCATAAAAATCATTTTTTAAAGGGCTTCATCAATTTTCCCATGACACTTCTCAATCCTTTGATATTTAAATCACCCTGAGAGAATCTATTATGTCCTAGACACTGGTGTTGAATTGAAAGCAATGTTTGAGTGCAGACTAACTTTTTTAGAGGTCAGTTCCTTACTGAATATTTTCATCTTATCATGACTCTTGCTTTCTTCCATAAACTTGTATCTGCAGAATTTTGGAAAATGAATATTCTGATTTAAAAAAAAAAACAAAACAAAACAAAAAAAAAAAAAAA
>NW_016813373.1:3611952-3634682 GCF_001698545.2 Rhinopithecus bieti | reverse complement strand
AAAAAAAAAAAAAAAAAAAAAAAAAAACCCTAATGACAAATGAGGATGTGTCAAATAAAAGAGAAAAGGGATTATTCTGTTTGCCCTGGGGAGGAGTAGATTTGAGCTGGTGAAGATGGAAGAGGCTGATAGTTGTTGATAGATCCTTACATATTACCTAGCACTTTTTAAATGGAATTAAACAGAAAGACATATGGCAAGGATTAGCTATTTTAATTACGCTAGAGGAAAAAATCTTAGAAGTCGAAATTACAAAGAGCTAAATTTTTTCCCAGTATGAGAGGAAGGGCTTTCTGGTAGTTGGAATTGTCCAGAAATGAAAGGATCATCATGCAAAGTAGCAAGACATCCATCATTAGAAATTGTTCAGCCCAAGGCTGATGACCCTGGGATACAGTATCAGTGATCCTGCATTGACTTGGTGTGTGTGGGAACTTCAGGTAGAGAGGCTGTTGGTTTAAAACTCACATCTGTAATCCCAGCACTTTGGAAGGCAGAGGTGGGAGGATAGCTTTAGGCCAGGAGTTCAAGACCAACCTAGGCAACAAAGCAAGACCTCATCTCTACAAAAAAAAAAAAAATGACAAAACAAATTAGTCAGGCATGATGGCATGCTTCTGTAGTCTCAGCTACTCGGGAGGCTGAAGTGGGAGGATCACTTGAGTCCAGGAGGCTAAGGTTGCTATGATCTTGCCACTGCACTACAGCCTGGGTGGCAGAGTGCAACCCTGTCTCAAAAACAACAAAACCCACAATAAACAAAAACAAACAAAAACAAAAAAAAACCTCTATAACCTTTGTTCTTAGACTAGGTCAAAAGATGGGAAAAGAGATCACCTGTTCATTCTCTTATTTAAAGTCAGCACTGTCCAAGAGAAATTAGTCACAATGTAATATAAAATTTTCCAGTAGCCACATTAAAAAAAGGGAAAAGAAACAGGTAAAATTAGTGTTTGTCATATATTTTCTTTAACTCAATACATCTAAAATAGTATCATTTAAACATGTAATCAATGTTAAAACTCATTACATTATTTTTTCATAACAAGTCTTTGAAATCCAGTACCTTGAAGAAAATCTAAAAGTCTATTTACACTTAGGAATTAACTACATTTCAAGCACTCAACTGCCACATGTGGCTAGTGGCTACTGCATTGGACATCACAGTTCTAGAACATACTGAAGTGGCATCGTTGTCTGGGGTAAATATCCCTGGTTTGTTGTCTCACACCAAGATTAAGCACACAGACACACAAAGAATGTGTTTAGGAGCAGATGCTTAATAGGCAAAAGAAAGAAACAGGAGAGCAGCTCTCTCTCTCTGGTGAGAGAAAGGGGCATCCAAAAGGGAAAAGCTGTCCTGCTGCAGACTGCAGCAGACTTTATAGGCAGGCTTGAGGATGCGGTGTCTGATTTATGTAGGGCCCACAGATTGGTTCGACCAGGTGTGATGTTTACACAGGATGGCAGGGAAGGCTGGTTGCCCCACCCTAATCTTATTATGCAAATGAACTTTCCACTTGGTGAGTGCCATCTCATTTGCTCCTTATTGTACACGTGGCTGGCACAAAGAAGGGAAGATGAAGCCGCCATTTTGAACATGCCTAGTCCCAGATAGCCTTTTCCTATTGGCACAGCTGCCGGCATTCACTTGTGCAAGCGTCCGGCTTGCTTGTCTATGTCTACAACTCCATTTTACAGGCTGCTCCTTGTTAGAAAAGAAAATGATTTGGGGGCTGCTTTTCATTAAAAGGAAACCTTACTGAGGACTTCCTTACCCTCACTATCTGCCTAAATAATTTCTTTTTAAATCCTATATCAATACCATTAATAAAATCACTAATAACAGATCAGGTGCAGTGGCTCATGCCTGTAATCCCAGTACTTTGGGAGGCCAAGGCAGGAGGATCACTTGAGCCCAGGAGTTCAAAACCAGCCTGGCCAACATGGGGAAACTCCATCTCTACTAAAAATACACAAATTAGCCAGGCTTGGTGGTGCATGCCTGTAATCCCCAGCTACTTAGGTGGCTGAGACACAAGAATTGCTTCAACCCGGGAGGCGGAGGTTGCAGTGAGCCAAGATTGTGCCACTGCATTCCAGCCTGGGCAACAGAGCAAGACTCTGTTTCAAAACAAAACAAAAAACAGAAAAAAAGGAAAAAAAGAAAAAGAAAGAAAGAAGAAAACCCTTCATAAACACACAAAAAGCAGTTTGTTAAATCCAGGTTCCCTAGCATCCTGGAGGAATGGAAGTGATGAAAAAACACTTCTATTTAACTGTTACTACATTCTTACTTCCTTGGGCGACATCTATCATAATTTCCCTGCTTTCTCACCAAAACCCAATATTAAGTAAATTACATAATTTTGCAAACCACTAAAGTTTCTTATCAACTTCTATACATAATTTTGCAAACCACTAAATTTTCTTATCAACTTCTAACAAGTTCCACCTCTCCAAAAGTGGAACTGTGAAAAACAGCCCTCTAGTACTTTTATGCTAACCCTGTTATATTTAATTCTTCTTTTATTCCAGGAGCTACTGCAATTACTGATATTATAGCTTTCATTGTTTACTAGCTGTATCTCTCATCACTACAGGATTTAAGTACTCTCCAGGGAAGCTGCCTTGCACCATTTCCAGTAACATATTATCTCTACACATCTTCTACAGAGGAGAAAAGATAAGGAGAGTCATAAAGATAAACTGGACTGCCTTTGCAACTGTAAAATTTCCCCAAGTCTCAGTCAAAATAATGAGGTTTTTAAATACCTCTCCAAAGAGATCCCACTATTTCTTTACTATTAATACTTTGGTATTAAGGGATTCAATAGACAGACTATATATAATAAGCAAAATTAAAATGAGACTGATTTTCCACAGTTAACCCTTTTTAGAAATCTATAAACATATCAAAATTTCATATTTGCACCATTACTGTAATAATGTCTATAAAACACCAAAGCAAGGGTTTGGCACAGACTGCCAAGCTTCACCCAGTATTTGTTATCTTCTTCTCCTTTCTAGTTATAGAATCCCCGAGTTTAAGCTGGGCAAATGGCTATCCACTTAGAGAATAAAAATCTCAACCTTGCTTGCACTAGATGTGACCAATTTATTGAGTACTTTCCAATAAGATATGAGCAAAGAGGTGGTCAACTTCCAGGTCACATCCTCCTTAAAGGAACTTGCTTGCCTTCCTCTTTCTCTTATCACTTTCAGACAGGCTGGAAGGTTTATGTGATGCTGGTGAACCAGTGTCTACCATGGAGATGCCTATTGGGGATAGAACAGCAACCTGCGTTCCTAGATAACTGTGGAGGAAAATTGCCTTTCAGGTCTGAATCACGCACCTGCTTCTGAATACTGTCTGGGAGAAAAATACCTTCTATTTCATATAAACCATTGTTTGTGAGGTCTTTTTCTTCCCGTACTTTCACTTGTATCATAACTAAGAGCATCATCATCATTATCATTTGTACTATTATCCTCAAAACCTTTATTAACTATCTTTCCAACTATCTATCTATCTATCTATCTATCTATCTATCTATCTATCTATCTCAGAGACCATCTCCTTAAAAGACTTAGGTGCTTTTTTTTCTCCCTTAAAAGGTTCCTTTGACTACTTGTTTCTTTGGGGGACATTGTGAGTATTAAATAATACAGTAAAGTATTTATAAAATCTTCTTTTAAACTTAAAAGCATCACAAATAAAAAGGCATTATATTATTCTTGAGCTAACAATCCAAGATCATAGTGGGTTAATAATATTTATGCAAACATTAGCCAGTCAATGTGGCCCACTTCTGAGGTAACATAATCCAGGTGACAAGCCCTTCTTCTAGAATGATTGGTCTTTTAGGCACTGTAATATAGCAGTAGGAGAGATAGTAAAGTATAAGGAGATAGATATCTTTTCAGTTGCTCCATGGAAGTGGCTTTTTATATTACCTGTGAATAAAGTTGGACGTAAGTGTTTGAGAGATTCAGTTCACCAATTTACACAACTTCATACAATGACCTAATAAAGTGAACCTATCTAATTTCATGTGTGTTTCATTTGTTAACGTAGAGGCAAACCTAATTAAACCTGCCATGAGCATATCATTTTATTGATTTCAACTTTTTACTTCACTCCTCTCAAATGATTTAAAGGACATACTTTTTTAGTCCATTAAACATGAACTGAGTGCCTGTTGCATACAGAACCTATCCTGAGGAATGTGCAAGTAAGATAGAGAACTCTGTCCTTATCTTGTTTGACCTTACTGTAGCATGGGACACTACTGGCCACTGTCTCCTTGAAAATATCTCCTCCTTTGACTTTTGCGACTCTTTTCCCTGTTTTGCTTCCAAACTTTGTGGTCTTCTTTACCACTCTTCTTCCATTTCTTAAATGTTAGAGATCCCCAGTGATTCTCCCTGAAACATGTATTTTCGCGCTTATTCTGAGCCTTTTTTCTGGAGACATGAACCTCCTGGAGAATGTGATAAAATTCAGCAGTCTTCTTGGAGGGAGGGCATGTTCCATTTAATTTTAGGGTTACGTGGACATCCTGAAGCAACTGGTAGACCTCCTAAGGGTTCTTACCCCTCAGGTTCAGAATCACTTTTCCATAACTTTTAACTACCACCAACGGTGCTTGATGGCTCTCAAATCTTTTATATTTAAAAGCCTACATCTCTCTCATGATCTCCAGACCCACATGTCCAACTGCTTACTTTATTCCTTCCCTAGAATGTCAAGCAAGCACCTCAAACTCATCATGTTCCAACTAACGTTATCTATCCCCCTCTTCCCAATAGTCCCTTATCCTATGGTTTCCATTTTGGCGAGTGGCACCACCATTTAACCAATTGCCAACTTATAGCAGCAGTCCCCGAGATTTGGACACCTTCTGATTTTGCGGAAGACTTTTTTTTTCCACGGATGGAGCAGGGGAAGGGTATGATGGTTTCAGAATGAAACTATTCCAACTCAGATCACCAGGCATTAGAATCTCATAAGGAGTGTGCAGTGTAGATCCCTCACATGTGCAGTTTCACAATAGAATTTGTGCTTTTGTGAGAATCTAATTCTGCTGCTGATCTGACAGGAGGTGGAGCTCAGGTGGTAAGAGCTAGCTCACCCTCTGCTCACCTTCTGCTCTGCAGCCCAGTTCCTAACAGGCCACTGATGGGTACCAGTACCAGCCGGGGGTTGGAGATGCCTGTATAGAGAAATAAAGGCAGCAACTCAGACTACTACTCTGCACAAATGTTTGTTGAATGACTAAATTAATGAAAGAAGGTAAAGGTAGATCTAACATGATGAAGACAATAGAGATAAGGGAGCTTATTTTCGGATGCACACACAGTTGTGTATTTATTAAGTATCTACTGCATAAGGTGCTATGCTAGGCACAGATTTCATTAAGGATTCAAATTTGACAATATTTTCAGAAAATTGAGAAACATCAGGCTGGGCAAGCGTGGCTCACGTCTGTTAATCCCAGCACTTTGGGAAGCCAAGGCAGGCAAATCCCTGAGGCCAGGAGTTCAAGACCAGCCTGGCCACCATGGTGAAACCCGTCCCTACTAAAAATACAAAAATTAGGCAGGCATGGTGGTGGGGGCCTGTAGTCTCAGCTACTTGGGAGGCTGAGGCAGGAGAATCACTTGAACCCAGGGGTGGATGTTGCAGTGAGCTGAGGTTGCACCACTGCACTCCAGCCTGGGTGACAGCGAGACTCCAGCTCAAGAAAAATAAAGCCTGTTTGTCAGAAAGCAGTAGTAAGAGGATTTCAAGTGGGAGAAATTACTTAAAAAGTTCAATTCACTTATCTCATGACCAAGAAAGCTAAATTATTAATAGCTTCTCTAGCATCTTGCTCCTTGCTATGATATCTTCAGAGATTGCATCATGGTTTATACACAGTAGTGATTACAATGGACACTCAAGAAGGTAGGACACTCTTGAGGGTTTTAGGTCACTAAATTTGGCAGCTTTGCCTCCCTGAACTCCCTTAGCTCTGAATTTACATTTCTCTGCTGACACTTATTTTCTGCTTCATTTTATGATGACTTATAGATACCCTCTCTCTCCTATCAGAGAGGTATTTTTTTTGTTTTTTTCCCCCACAGACTGTGCATACTCAATTTTGTGCATTGTATCTGAGAGGTGAACAGTAAGTTATTCATTATTGAGTTAATGAATATTTCTTTTTTCCTTTTTTTTTGAGATGGAGTCTCACTTTGTTGCCCAGGCTAGAGCGCAGTGGCACCATGTCAGCTCACTGCAACCTCTGCCTCCTAGGTTCGAACGATTACTCCTGCCTCAGCCCCCTGAGTACCTGGGACTACAGACACCCGCCACCAGGCCCAGCTAATTTTTGTACATTTAGGAGAGACAGAGTTTTGCCTTATTGGCCAGGCTGGTTTCGAACTCCTGACCTCAAGTGATCTGCCTGCCTCAGCCTCCCAAAGTGTTGGGATTACAGGCGTGAGCCACCGCACTCAGCTGATCTTTCTTAATGTTAAAAAAACTCTTTGCATTCACTGAGATCCAGAAAAAGAAAAAAATAGAAGAAATAAAATTGAAAAATTAAAAGAAAAAATAAAATTAATTTAAACAATTTTAAACTCATTTGAAAGTAATGTAAATGTCCTATAGGTCAAATGTTGTTACAAGTGGTATAAAGTCTGTAATGTTTTCCAATGCAAGTGTGGCATATTGAATATTTAAATACATTACAGATTTTGTTTTAGGCAACAAGGTGGTAGGGAGCATGCTAATCCATCTTAGAAAGTTATTTGTGAGGCAGGACATTGGCTGGTAGAATGCTGTGTCTGTGGCCAGACTGTAAGGGTTTTAAACTTGGCTGTACAACTTAATGACTGGGAGCCTGAGGGCCTCTAGCTGCCTCAATTTCTTCATCTGGGAAATGCAAATCACACTAGAATTTACCCCAGAGAATTGTTAGAAAATGAAAATAAAGAGTATACATATAAAGCACCCAGAATGCTGTTAGGACTAATTAGACATTAGCCGCCATTTTCTTAACACCTTAATAAGAAGAAGGTGATGGGCAGGTGATGCTCATTTATTAGGTTATGAAATAATGGGCTGGGCACGGAGGCTCACGCCTGTAATCCCGCACTTTGGGAGTCCAAGATGGGTGGATCACCTGAGGTTAGGAGTTCAAGACCAGCGTGGCCAACATGGCAAAACCCCATCTCAACTAACAATACAAAAATTAGCCAGGCATGGTGGTGGGGGCCTGTAATCCCAGCTACTCGGGAGGCTGAGGCAGGAGAATTACTTGAACCTGGGAGGTGCACGTTGCAGTGAGCTGAGATCGCATCACTGCACTCCAGCCTGGGCAACAGAGTGAAACTCCATCTCAAAAAAAAAAAAAAAAAAAAAAAAAAGAATGGAACTTGCTTATTTTGAAAATGCAATAAAGACAACTATCCTATCTTCCCAGCTCAAAACATTCCCATGACCCCCTCCTTGTCCATGACACCACAGATGCCCTGTGGGTATTATCAAGACGTAAGTGTTAAATACATTTTATTATAAATTTTGGTATGTCTTCTAACATGTCACTTATCTACATGCTGAAGCTTTTTTTTTTTTTTTGAGATGGAGTCTCACTCTGTCACCAGGCTGGAGTGCAGTGACGCGATCTCGGGTCACTGCAACCTCTGTCTCCCAGGCTCAGCAATCCTCCTGCCTCAGCCTCCCGAGTAGCTGGGACTACAGGCATGTGCCACCAGGCCCAGCTAATATACATATATATACACACACATATATATAGATAAATTTTTTTTGGGGGGGGGGACGGAGTCTCGCTGTGTCACCCAGGCTGGAGTGCAGTGGCCGGATCTCAGCTCTCTGCAAGCTCCGCCTCCCAGGTTTACGCCCTTCTCCTGCCTCAGCCTCCTGAGTAGCTGTGACTACAGGCATGTGCCACCAGGCCCAGCTAATATACATACATATATATATATATATGTATATTTTTTTTCTTTTTCTTTTTTGAGACGGAGTCTCGCTGTGTCACCCAGGCTGGAGTGCAGTGGCTGGATCTCAGCTCTCTGCAAGCTCCGCCTCCCAGGTTTACGCCATTCTCCTGCCTCAGCCTCCCGAGTAGCTGGGACTACAGGCACCTGCCACCTCGCCCGGCTAGTTTTTTGTATTTTTTAGTAGAGACAGGGTTTCGCCATGTTGATCAGGCTGGTCTTGAACTCCTGACCTTAGGTGATCCGCCTGCCTTGGCCTCCCAAAGTTTTGGGATTACAGGCGTGAGCCACCATGCCTGGACCAGAATTAACTTTAATCAGAGAATTTCAGGTTGTCTAGCTGGCCATGCTGACCTCTTCAGATGTTCTTATTCTGCCATTGCTGCCAATCACTGTGACAGCCTATCACTGGCAAGACCTCAGGCAGTGTCAGAGGTGGCAAAACATCAGTGGCTGCAGCTTAACTTTGGTGCACTTGAACCTTATTATTTCAAAGAATAGAAACCATCAGAGAGGAGGGGCATGGAAAACAATGGAGCAGCAGTCTCTAACTGGCATAAATACAGTATAGATAACCAGTCATGGGATGATGCAGACAGAGGGCTGCTCTTGCCTACACAATAGCACTTCTTAGTTCTGAAGGCCTGCTCATGACTGGGTCACAGGGCAGCATGTCTCTGCCATGGTGAACCCTCAGCTGAGAAAAGGCCAGTATTTCCCAACCCATACACAGTCATGGACAGCTGTCTTTATAATTTCAGGAAAAGGTCATGGCAGTGATAAGGGATTTTGGATTTGCCTGAAAAAGGAATGCTCTTTGAATAAACTTTCAGTGCAAACAAAAGAAGTGCTTTTCAGCTAGTTCCCACAATTGACTAATAAATCTAATTTTATAACACAAGTGTGACTTTTGTATTATACCTACACATGGTAAAATTTGGGTGCAAAACTATTTTCCCCTCTAGTGTTCTAGGGTAAGTATAAATGGAAACAGACACCAAATTTAGTCAATATGAATGTTCTTGGGCAAATAGGGTTGGTTGAAAACAGCTTAATTTCAGTATTGCTCTTAATTTTCCTCCTATAATCTTCATTAAATTTTAGGATAGTCTGCCCAATTTTTTGGTGATTCTTCATTATACCTTCCTAAGTAATAGAAGATACTTGTATTTCCTGTAATCAGGACTTTCTTTGCCTAGATTGTGCCACCTAATTATACTGTTTTTTTCCTTCCTTATATTCAAAATGGTGTGATGGAGCAAGAAGAGGTCAGGACAGGAACACTGCTGTGTCTTGTTCATATGTCTAACAGAGTCTGACATAGTTGGGGGATGAAGGTCCTTGGATTTTGGAGGCAATGTAGTATAGTTTGGGTGATCATATTATTTATTGTTTAAATTGGGACAGTTTTGAAAATGAAAGGGGGCACTAATCAGATAGGATACTGATACGGTTTGGCTGTATCCCCACCCAAATCTCATCTTGAATTGTAACTCTCACTACTCCCGTGTGTCGTGGGAGAGACCCAGTGGGAGGTAATTGAATCATGGGGGTTAATCTTTCTCATACTGTTCTTGCAATAGTGATTAAGTCTCACGAGATCCGATAGTTTTAAAAAGAGGAGTTCCCCTGCATAAGCCCTCTTTCTCTCTTTGTCTGCCACCATCCATGTAAGATGTGACTTGCTCCTCCTTTCCTTCTGCCATTACTGTGAGGCCTCCCCAGCCATGTGGAACTGTAAGTCCATTAAACCTCTTTTTCTTCACAGTATTGGGTATGTCTTTATCAGCAGCATGAAAATGGACTAATACAGATACCATGAAAATGATGTAAATCTGGTCACAGGCAAATCAGAATTTATGGTCATCTTAGTATGGTAGAAATAGTCTGGACTTATATCCAAATTTTACTACCATTTCCCTGCTTTTGGCCTGCGACATAACCTCTCTATGAATTTCATTTACTTTTTTTTTTTTTTTTTTTTGAGATAGGGTCTCGCTCTGTCACCCAGGCTGAAGTGCAGTGGTGTGATCATAGTTCACTACGACTTTGAACTCCTAGGCTCAAACAATCCTCCCGCCTCAACCTCTTAACATGCTGGATTATAGATGTAAGCCATTGTGCCTGGCCTGATCTTTATTTTCTACATCTGTAAAACACGGATATAATTCTCATATGGGGGAGGGGAGAAAGTGCCTTATGTGTTCTTTGTAGATATTATTATCAGTATGATGTCTGCCAATATACCCCAAAATTCTTCAATATAGACCGTATATTTTGTATGGCTTAGGTTAAATTACACTCAAGGTGCAGTCAGTTGCACTAATCATAAATTCATACTCTAAGATGGTAGGTAGTGATCTCATCAGGCAGACTCCTATAGAGGTGGGTCCTACAAGTACATCTGTCATTCTTATCTCTATTAATAGCAAAAATCATTCCATATCATATGTCAAAAGTGAATTTTCATTGTCAATATTAGTGGTTTGTCAGTCATCACAACAGACATGACGAACAGACTCTCATATAATTAGTGATTTCCAAGATACAAAGACTGGCTAAAATATTTTAGAGACACTCTCATTCTTGCATGAACGAGTTGTAAAAAGCCAGACGATTAGGGATGGTGTATGAGTTGAAGGACTTATGGTTGCCAGATGCTTTATTGTAAGGGTGATGGAATTCTAGCTCTGGAATATTATTCATCTGCTTCCAGTGAATCTTTCATGCAAGGTCATGATTGCAGATCCTAAAAAGACCGTGAACTGGGACCTCATCAAACTCACAGAATAGGTATATTACCTTGTCTCTGTTTGCTAACAAATGTTTGTTTAATAAATGTCTGTATGTGTGACAGAAATCAGCCTGACACTTGGTTTAATTTTTAACTTGGTTTAATTGTTATGAAGTTGTTGGGAAATAATTTTCACCCCAACTCCTAGAATTTGACTACTACATCTATCTACTAAAAACAAGCCAGTAGTTTTGCATGATTAAACTGTAATAGTTATTTCACTCTTGTAAACCACTAATCTGATTCTATATCTGGAACCTCTGCCCACTTTTCTTGGCCATATGAACTGAGAAAAACCAAACCAAACCTGAGTCTTAGAGAAACAGGCTTCCAAAAAATGGTAACTAGCAGATCTAAATGTAGAACCCAAGTCAGCTGATTCAAAGTTCAATGTTCGGGAGTAGGCACAAAGCAAATGTGTGTGCATGCAGAATGAATTGGAGTAGGAAGGAAGAGGAAGTGATGTGAGGTGATGCAGAGACAAACCAGAAGAAAAACATTAAACATTAGAGTGGGGGCCTTGGGAACCCAGAGACTGTGCTAAAATTGGGTGCAAGTCTCCCCAAAAGGGCTAGGAAGGCTCTGAAGATTATATTTGCTTAAGAGCTACTTCTGTAAATAATAATAAAGTCTATTAATCTCTAGCAATGGATGAACAATAGTACATTTTGTGCACAATGAAATTACACTTGCCTCATCATCTAGTGCCAAGAAAAATATGGTGATCTTCAAGACAGCCATGGTATCTAACACCACTCTCTCAAAGTTTTAAGTAGAATCATGTGTTTGAAGGTTGTATACTGATTTTAAAGTATCACAAAGAGATTAATCTACAAAGAAACCAAGAACTCTTTATTCTACTTCTCATCCACCACAAATCTTCACTACTCCCACTTATTACCTAAAATACTAAAAGCTCTACTTGTAAAGAATCAAACAAAAAACAATCCCAACCAAAAACACTCCAAACTTATCAATACATTTGGAGAAGAAACAGAAATAAGTACTATTTTCATACAACTTTAAGCAGGAGGCCAGGAAATATTTAATTTCAAATATTTAAGGACTGTCAGCATTTACCTCTGAGGTTAAGAAATGCTGGGGATTGACAAAGTTGGACCACTCCGAGGACTACAGGATAAGAAGAGGAAGAAAGTGTGAAAAGACGGTATTATGAGTACGTGTATACAAATACATATATGTGCAATACATGTATATTGTATGTGTGTATATATCTATATATGATATAGTCATACACAAAACGTATAAGTATATGTATGCAAAGGGAGCTCCTAGGAAGAATGTAAGATTTGGATAACAATTCTAGGAAGAATGTCGGATTTGGATAATGAAAAATGATAGAATCATTACAGAAATAACTTTTAATTCTTAAGTGTTCTAATGTTGGGATTACTCTACCTAATGCTTTTTGACATGATCAACTAGGCACCTTTCACTTTGATCCTTAATTTCATACATCATTAGATAACTAGTAAAGCTATCTTTCTAAATCACTTGGAGGTTGGAGGTAAGATGAGCTTTTATAAAAACAAAGCAAAACTGAAAAAAGTCACACAAACAAAAAGCTGCAAAGATTTTCTGACAACATTATTCCAGAACGTTTATAACTTAAAATGTCTTGCAAATGCAGCCATTATTAATTTTAAGAGGAGAGAAAAGCACCTCATGTTTTTGTGCATATTTACTCTAATACAGGGACGAGGCTCATACAAACTGTGCCTGAATTCCAGAGTCTCTGGAGTTGCTGACCTAGAGAGGGCTACATTTTTGGATGGGGAACCTGCAACGGCAGCATGAAGTAAGCAAGCAAAGGAAGTAGACAAGATTCAGGGCTGAGGCCAGGCATGGTGGCTCATGCCTATAATCCTAGCACTTTGGGAGGGAGAAGTGGGAGGATTGCTTGAGTCCAGGACTTCAAGACCAACCTGGGCAACATGGTGAGACCCTGTCTCTCTCTCTCTCTTTTTTAAAAAATAATAATTGAAAAACAAAAAAAAGATTCAGGGCTGAGAATAAAACCAGAGCCATGGGTGCTGTTGGAGCAGCTGCACTCACCCTTGAAGCCTACTCTCAACAATGGCGATGTTTCCTCTTTACCTCATAATAGTGATATGGATACCCACTATTTACTGAAATCCTTCAAACTACTAAATATTTTACACACACCATCTCATTATCTTCACAACGTCCCTAAAAGGAAGGCATAACAATTAAACTCTTTAATCTTTCTAAAAATGCTGTGAGGTAGGTACTATTCTTATTCTCACTTTACAAATAAGGAAACCAAAGCACAAAGAGATTTAGCCATTTGCTTAAGGAAGCCCAGCCAATAATCAGCAGAGCTGTTTTGGAGCCATTGTTCTTGGCCTGAATGGTACCTGTGCAAACTGTTATTGAATGGTGCTCACCTAAATCTTGTGGCCACACTGTACCAGTAAGTGGGAACTATGCTGATGGTGAAATGGGGATTTAAGAGAGGGACCGGAACACAAAATGTACTCCCTTTAAGAGCCATGTGACTTGGTTTTACTTCTGATACTTGAAGTAAATGGAAAATGGCTACTAACTAAGTGACCCAACCAAATAATCATGACACAGGAGCAAACTTTCTTGCCTGAGAGAGTTGGAGCTGGTGCCAGTGAGAGAAATGGGATAGTAATCTGAAGCTGAAGTGATTTTGAAGATCTCAAATCAAGATTGAGAGGTAGAAAAAGCCCTGGGGACATCTTTGGGGGAGGTGAATCATCTGAATTTCTCATTCTCTTTTTTAGAATTTGAAAAGTCAGTTGACGACATTCACCGAATATCTTTTTCATGAAGTGCTCTTTCTAAGGCCTCAAAGTCACTAATTGTGAATACAGAATAAGCACTGTCTTTATTTAATGTTTGCAAGATTGGGTTCTCTAGAAGAAAACTGTTCTGTCAATTCTGCACACTATCAAAGAATAGAAAAAGCAATTTGAAGAATGACAAAATCACCACTCCCAAATTCCATACTACTAAAGAATTCAAATCATTTAGGGGCAACTGCTGTTCTATGACCAGTTTTGCACAGCTGGTCCCAGCTTCCAAGTACTATTTCTGAGCCATAATATTAAAATGGAGCCCCTCCCTATGTTTTTGAATCCATATGGTTCTACCCAGGGCTCCTGTCCCTCCCTAACCTCTGACTTAGCCAAGCAGGAGAGTGAGCATGCATATTTACATAAGCTACAAGGCTGTGCAAATAGACTGTTAACTGGTTAAAGGGCATTTTAGAAATGGCTGTTATTTCTTACCATTTTTGATGGGTTTTATACATCTAAAATCTTTACATATTTAAAAGTCCTTATCCTTATTCTTCTGATGTGCTTTCTACCAGTCTTTTTCCCTCTGTACAACACTAGGCTCTCTCAATTAACTCTTATGTCCTTTTTACCACTAAGTGTGTAGGTTTTAAAATAATGTATGTAAATTTTTCCTACTGTTCATAAAGTGCCAATTAGCTAAGAATTTCTATTATTTTCATTACAGGGTTAAAAATGGTTTCTGTTTGTTTCTTTGTTTTTTGTTTTTTTGAGACAGGGTTTTGCTCTTGTCACCCAGACTAGAGTGCAATGACATGATCTTGGCTCACTGCAACCTCTACCTCCTGGGTTCAAGCGATTCACCTGCCTCAGCCTCCCAAGTAGCTGGGATTACAGGAGCCTGCCACCAAGCCCAGCTAATTTTTGTATTTTTAGTAGAGACAGGGTGTCACTATGTTGGCCAGGCTAGTCTCGAACTCTTGACTTCAGATGATCTGCCCACCTTGGCCTCCCAAAGTGCTGGGATTACAGGTGTGAGCCACTGAGACCAGCAAAAAAAAAAAAAAAAAAAAGAAGTTTTTTTTTTGAAAAATGCATTTTGTGAAATATATTTTCTTTTATTTCCATGGGCTCCACCTTTGATAAGTTTTATAACTTTTAGGTCACACTAGATTTTCTACTTAAAGTTGCTGAGATTGGTGAAAACAGGCTCAATCATTGGCTAGAAATTGAATTTCAACAAGGGAAAAAAAGACACTTATTATTTAGCAGTTCGAAAAGAATTATGTTCTGGTTTCCCACTATAATCTTCAAAATGCAGCGTTAACTTGAAAACAAACAAATACGCCAGAAAATGTTAAACATTAAAAGCCAGTACTTCTTTAGTATGTTCTTAATGATAGTTCATAGTCAATTTTGACTTCTTATAAAGGTTTGGTACATCAGGAAGGTAAAGAAAATTATGTTATTGCCAATAATTCACTTCAAATTATTGACTACATTTCCATATAACCGAATGTCACTATTTTTCTATTTTATTTGTTCTTAGTTTTCAAATACCGTATGATTGGTGTTGACCTTTAGTTTGTAATGTTCTCTATGCAAGAGCCAAGACCAACTCACAGGTATTTATTTAGCTAACTTCATCACCAATGCTGCCAAAAAGGATCCAGGATGGAACCAACGTTAGATTGCAGATCTGTCCAAAGAAAGGATAATATTAAATATTGTACAGAAGTGACCTCATGTGTTTTCATAGCATCTATGTAAGTAGACAAAAGGACTATATTATTCCCACTTTTTAGATAAGGAAACTGAAGGAATACAGAAACAAGTATATTCAACATTTATTGAGACTCTACAGCAGGAGAGGTACGGTGCCAGGTGTTTCAGAATATCCTTATGCTATAGTTTGAGTGTGTCTCCCAGAATTTCTGTGTTGGAAATTTGGTCCCTGGTATGGTGATCTGGGGAGATGGGGCCTTTAAGAGGTGATTAGGTGATTAATGCTGCTCTCTCCGGTCTGGGTTACTTCTTGCTAAAGTGGGTTCTTATTCTCTCAGGACTGGATTAGTTACTGCCAGAATGGGTTGTTATGCAGAGAGGCTGCCCCTCGTGTTTCACTTTTTCACATGTGCCTGCTTTTCCACCATGTCATGATGCAGTGTGAGGCTCTCATCAGAAACCAAACAGATGCTGGTGCCGGGTTTTTGGATTTCCCAGTCCAGAATCGTAAGAAATAAATTACTCTTCTCTATAAATTACCCAGTCTCAAGTATTCCATTATAGCAACAGAAAACAGACGAAGACAACCTACAAATAAGCTAAAATCAAAACTTTCCATGTGGTCAAAATGTAGTGGGTATGCAGACTGTGAAAAACACAATAACAAAGACACAGAATACAATGGAGGCACAGAGAGAGGATAACTTTTTGCTAACTAGAAGGTTCTGGAAGGGTTTTGTGGAGCTAGAATCTGAGCCCAGCCTTGACAGGTGGTGAGTGTTGTACAAAGATGATGGGGTAGCACAGGAGATGGTATGAGCAAAGGCATGGAAAGGATACAGGATAGGAATTATTTAGTTATCATATAGGATTTGAGGGCAGGGCAGACTAGAAGGAAGAAAGAAGGTGTTCAGAGGGTTTGCAGATGTTCTTGAATACCAATTCTGACAGCCGTGTATAGAGGAGAGTAGGGTAGCAGGGAGATCATCGGTAACTTCATCATTAAGGCTGCCAAAGAGGACTAGGATGGAACCAATGTAGGATTGGAGATCCATTAAAAAAAAAAAACAAAGGATATTAAATATTGTACAGAAATGACTTCATGTGTTTTCACAGCATCCATGTTAGTAGATAAAAGCAGGGGTCCCCAAGCCTGGGGCAGTGGACTGGTACCAGTCAGTTCCCTCTCAGGAGCAGCAGGCGAGCAAGCATTATCACCTGAGCCCCACCTCCTGTCAGATCAACTGCGTTAGAGCCTCATAGGAGCATGAACCCTATTGTGAACTGCACATGCGAGGGATCTAGGTTGCACGCTCCTTATGAGAATCTAATGCCTGATGATCTGAGATGGAATGGTGTCTCTCCCGCCCTGTGGAAAAATTGTCTTCCATGAAAGTGGTCCCCGGTGCCAAAAAAGTTGGGGACTGCTGGATAAAAGGACTACATTATTCCCACTTTACAGGTAAGAAAACTGAAGGAATAAGGAAACAAGTATATTCAACATTTATTGAGCCAGTGAACAGTTTAGGAGAGAGGTAATGGAAGCTTGAACGGAGCAGAAGTGGGAATAGAAAGAAAGGTAATAATCTGAAAGACAGAAGAGGTAAACTCTATATAATTTGGTAACTGAATGCACATGGACCACGAAGGATAAAGATGAGTTGACAATGATTCCGATGCATTAATATGAATCAAAAAACATTTTACGTTTGAGCTACCCCTGGGCCAGACATTAGGACATTTCTATTAGGGAGGTGGAAATGTGGGTCTAATGATCAGGACAGACGTTGCTTTGTGATTTGTTTTTCTAAGACCACCAGAGCGGGCACAAAAGAACCAGCGACTAGGCAAGTGTAGGAGCAAAACTGCAAGTTTATTTTGGTCACCTAGCTTCAGGGGAAGAAGGTGGGTAGGGAGAGGTCTGTTGGCCTCGGGCAAATGAGGCCAACAGACTCGCCTGTGGAGCTGCCCGTGGAGCTCTCCGACGGAGTTCCCACAGTCCCGACCGCAGGGGGGATGCTGGGAAGTCCGTGCATGGCGTTCGTCAGGAGCGGCTTTTCTAGGAGTGGGAGGGCAATAGGCGGGGCACGGGCCTGTCGGGGGGCGTTCCGCAGGTGCCACCAGGTAAATCTTGGTCTCTTCGGATTGACATCACCTGGCGCATGCCTAGTTGGGCTGCACCTTCCCAGGTCGCCGGCTGCATTTTCACGCGCACGGGAAAAGTTGGGGGGGGATGAAGAACCCGGAAGCGCACCATCTTGCCTCCGTTCATCCAAACACTTTGGAAATCAACCACAGAGATATGTTGGCTGAATCCTTATGAGAAGAAATCACCAAGGAATAATTAGAGTACAGAGAGAAAAAGGACAAAAAGAAAACCTTAAGGGAACACCTGTATTTTAATATAAAGTAGCAAGAGAGTGAAGGAAAATGGGTCAGTCAGAGAAGAGGTAAGAGGTTAAGTGGTAAGAGGTAAGGTGATAAAAATCAAGGAAGAAACGTTTCCAGAAAGACAGCTGAATGCTGCTGAAGGGACACGTAGGTAATTTACTGTGGTCACAGAGATCACATCCAAACTCCCTCCACACCTACCTATTGAATGATCACACTAGAAAAACAATGTGGTTTTTCAAGAGGAACCAACATGTCATTTTACCAATAGTTAATCTGGGACTCAGTCATCAAAATTCATTGCAAGTTCCAATCTCCTTCATTAAACCTTCTTTGCAACCCCACAGTTCTCCTTACATTGAGCTTTTTAGATAACTATTATTAATCATGTACGAGGACCCACGTGCTCCTTCATCCTTGTAGTACTGCGCGGTGGTTAAATGCCAGGGCTTCCGAATCAGAGGCTGGTTGGATTCTAATCCAGCAGTGTGACGAGCTTTTGTTAACCAATTTTTCTAAACCTCTGTTTCCTCATCTGCACAAGGGGGATGGTGGTACTTACCCTATCAAACTTGAGAAGAATGCATGAGATAATTGCGAGTAAAAACCTTAGAGCAATGCCTTCAAAAGCTCAATTCATTTTGCTGTTACTGTGTTTTGGAATTTCCCTGAGGGTAGAAGACTACTCCGACACTATGCCCTAACGCATGCAGCACTGACTTGGGGGCAGTGCGCCTCATTCAGCCAGCTCTCTGGGAAACAGCTTTCTGAGGAAGAGAGATAAACAGTTGACGGGTTTCCCGAGACTCAGCAGCCCACTGAGGCAGGGCTGACTGCAAGGCGCCGAGGAAAGGTGGAAGTGGGACCCCAGCAACCACCGGTGACCTCGGCGGAACACACGTCCCAGAGTGCAGCGCGCCCACCCTAGGTAGAAGTGAGCTACGCGGCTCCGAGTAGGCTTGCGAGAGAGCCGGGGAGGAAGCAGTGCACACTGGGACTGGTAGTCCTCAGGGGGCAACTCCGCGGGTCGGAGGCGGGTCGAAGCGAGAGATCCCTTCCCAGTCCCGCCTTTTGTCCACGTCTCACTTCTTCTGGCCAATGCCCTCTCCAGTCGCTGGAGCCAGCCCCTCTCCGATGCGGTCTCCATTGGTCCTGAGGCTCTACGGCTTCGGTCCTACCCGGAAGTAACGTTGGGGAGGCGGTTTCCTAGACTACGACACCGGAAAGCTGGGGGAGGCGCTCCGGGATACTGAGGGCGGAGGGCGGTGGCAGCGCTGGCGCTGGCGACCGGCTCGGTGGCTTCGGGAAACAGTTCGGCGCCGGCGGCCGCCCGTGTTACTCCGCATCCCGCCCCGTTTCGGCACGGCTAGCAGCCCCCTGGCCACCGGCGTCCGGCAATGTGTCTCACCGGCCGGGCGTAGCAGCTGCGCGTGCGCGGAACCGCGGGGCCATGAGCGAAGCCGGCGGCCGGGGCTGTGGGTCCCCGGTCCCTCAGCGAGCGCCATGGAGCCTAGTGGCGGCAACGGCTGCGATCTGCCTGGTGTCGGCCACGTCCGTGTGGACGGCGGGGGCCGAGCCCATGAGTAGGGAGGAGAAACAGAAGCTTGGGTAAGGGTGCTGGCAGCCTGGGGTGGGTTTCTCGGTGAGGCTGACCACAGGAGGGGTGCCTGTCATTGCCACCCGGTCGCGTAGTGGCCTCTCCTGTCGCGATTGGAACGGCTGTTGCCGCACGAGAACCCTAATGGGGTGGACAGGGTCCGGGGAGGTGGGAGCCGCCGCCCGCGACCTGACCTCGGGGGAGCTGACGAGTTGTCGCCCTGGCCGCCAGTGACATGTGCAGGCTCCTTGAAGCCAGGCGCGGTGTGTCAACGCGGCTGCCATGTCAGTGGCCCAAGAAGGGGCTACAGCCCGCATCGCTGCGCGCTGGAGTCCTGCGGTTGGTTGCCTGTCGACCGAGGCATGGTTAGCTTTCTCGCTCAAGTGAGCTTCCAGCTGGGAAAATGTTGCTGATCTCACAGTAGTTAAGGAAATGATGTTTACACCTGTTACGGAAAAGGGGGCGTTCATGGGAACTTGAACTTTACACATTTTACTATTTCCTTGCAGTGTTTTCCTGCACTGTATTTTCATAATAGAACAGAATGTTTGGGGGGAAATTATTCAAAAGTCTCAAGTATACCTATTCAGTAGTTTTTATCCGTCTTGGAAATGTCGTAAAATTATCAATTCTATTTACACCATTTAATTCAGAGTTAGTAATACATACACGAGGTCCTACACATGAATAAGAAAAAAGCGAAGAACCAGTAGGAAATGGGCAAAAGGCATGAACGGTTAAGCCAGAAGAGGAAATGGAAGTGGTAAACATGAAAAGTTACTCAACCTCCATAAATGTAAGAGATACAGATTAAAACAAGGAGCTAGCTGGGTTTTGCCCATCAGATTAGTAAATATAATACAAAACACAGGAATACAGTTCTGGCTAGTTCAGGAGTGAAAAAGGCTTGGTGAGAGTGTACATTGCTGTTAACTTATTGGTAGTCTCTCCTAAAATTTAAATTGTGCACACTCTGATTCATCAGTTCTGTTTCTGAGAATCTACCCTAAGAAAATAAAAGCACTCTTAATGCAGAGATAGATCCAGCCTGGGCAAGAAGAGCGAAACGCCGTCTCGAAAAAAAAAAAAGAAGTGCATTTTGAAAGAACAACTGTTCCTTGGAGGAAATGGTTGAATAGGGTACGTTCATATTATGGTATAATATTGAGACATTAAGAAGGAAGTGTGTCACTGGAAGCCTATCCAGAATACATTTCCAAGACAAAAAAAAAAAAAAAAAATGCAAGTTGTAGAATAATATGTATAGTACATCCCATGTTTTTTTAAAAAAGAAAAAAAAATCTAAGCTCAGAAAAAAGTGGAACGAAGGAGGGTGGTGGAACCATCAGGTCTTACTTTATGTACGTCATTTAAATCATTGCAAAGGATCTTGTGTTCGTTTCTGAATAGCAATAAAGATCACTTAATGGAAAAAAGTTGAAGTATCAACCATCAAAATAAAATTACCAGTAAACTCTAATAAGTATCTTACATTTTCTCTCGTTATGAATTTAATGTATCTTTGATAACTTTTACCAAATACCTCACTGTGTGAGCACTTTACATATGTTATCTCTGTACTCCTTCCTAATTCCCAATGAATGTGATCCACATTTTGCAAATGAGGAAGTTGAGACCCAAGGTTGACTTGCTCAGCCGCAGAGCTACTATTGGTAGTGCCAGTATTCAAACCCAGGCTTCTCTGTTCCCAGAGCCAGGCTCTCTCCAGTGTGTTGCACATTCGTTAGACTTGAAAGAGAAGTATCAAGTCTCTTAAGAACCACAAGAATCTTGCTTGACCATCACCATCCTTTCTCCATTTTTTATTAAAAACTTATTTGTAAAAGAGTCATTGGATAAATCATTTTTGGCCAAAATTAGTTTTTAACTGGAAAAGTTCAACCAATTGGCTTGAAATTTCAGCGCAAATTTTGAGATCATTTATGAAAGTGAAATTACAATTATTTAGGCTTGTTAGATTGCTCTACCCTTGAATAAGGGTAGAGTAAGAATCTAGAGCTATACATGACAAATACACAATTATATGACTGCTTTCTACCCTGGGAATTTTCAGAAAACTGAACTTTGATTCATTAGGTTTACCTGTGCATTTTTTTAAGCCCAAATAATGATTCATGATAAAAAGCAGAAAATGCCCCACCCCGTTCCCTCCACGCCCCCCCCCCCAAACCAAACAGATGGTAAAAGACTGGAATTGTCATGAATAGTAAGCAGTTGCTCAATAACTTATACTTTGTGGAATTACTTAACTGGTTGTATGTAGTCTTACCCTTCATGGAATAAGCTTTTTGGTTTTGTTTTTAAAATTTTACAACAGGATATTTTGTTAATGTTGTGTGTTCATTAAAAAGTGAAGTAGAAAACAGTCCAGTTTCTATAGCATGTGGGCAGGAGATGTAACTTGGCCTGGCGCGGTGGCTCAGGCCTTTAATCCCAGCACTTTGGGAGGCTGAGGTGGGCGAATCACCTGAGGTCAGGAGTTCAAGACCAGCCTGACCAACATGGAGAACCCCCTTCTCTACTAAAAATACAAAATTAGCTAGGCGTGGTGGCGCATGCCTGTAATCCCAGCTACTTGGGAGACTGAGGCAGGAAGAATCACTTGAACCCGGAGGTGAAGGTTGCAGTGAGCTGAGATCGTGCCATTGCACTCTAGCCCAGGCAACAAGAGCAAAACTCCATCTCAAAAAAAAAAAGAAAAAGCCGACTTACAGAAATTAAGAGTGATGTAATTTTTGAACTGGGTCTGATTTCCAATACATTTTAATCCAGTTTTCGAATAGATAAAACCTTATAGAAACTTTTTTTCTGTTCAATATAGTAATTATTATACCATTCTGTATTTAACTTTGTTAGGCTTCTATGTGTAAGTCAGAGAGAGCAACGATATTAAATAGCTCCACTTTGAAATATGTGTTCTGAAATTGGCTCATCATATGCTGCATAAATGTAAGGATTGGAAAATAGTGTGTTCTGCTTGTATGCAATCATGATTTACTTATAATCTTGAAAATTGAATGCTTGTAAAGTTGAGTTAGCAAGTTAAAGCTTATGTCGTTTGTAATACACATGTCTAGGCACTACCATTGCCAGTTATAGGAATTTCTACTTCTTGGTGGTAATCTTGTATTCCATTTCAGGGAAGAGAAAAAAAGAACTTCCATCTTCCATTCATTGATACGAGTTCCTGAAAGGGATATTTTAAGCTCTTTTTTTTTTCCTGCTTAGGACAGGATAAGAGTCTAGAGCTGGAAACCACGAATATAAAAATTATGTATATATAAAAATATATATATATAAACTTATAAAGAATTAGTGCTTTAGCAAAGTGGTGGTAAGGTCTTTTTTTTAAATAATGAAGTGTTTTTAAATGGTTATTATTCATAAA